>NW_028159649.1:40000-68843 GCF_964263955.1 Coregonus lavaretus | reverse complement strand
TCTCGTCTCTCTCTCTGTCTTTGTCTCTGTCTCTGTTCCTCTGTCTCTGTCTCTCTCTCTCTCTCTTCTCTCACGCGCTCTCTCTCTCTCGCTCGCTCTCTCTCTCGCTCGCTCTCTCTCTTTCCTCTCTTTCTCTCGCTCTCTCTCCTTCTCTCCCTCTTCTCCCTCCCTCTCTCTCTCTCTGTCTCTCTCTCTCTCTCTCTCTCTCTCTCTCTCTCACACACTGTCTCTCTCTCTCTCCACACACGCACAAACACATACATTCCAAAGTAATAACAGAATAATGAGTCATTCTCTGGTTTCCCTTCCCTTAAGTGGCTAGGTCAATAGCTGGCAGGTGCTTCCATTGCAACACAAACACAACCAAAGAAACAGAGAGAGAGAGAGTGAGAGAGAGAGAGAGAGAGAGAGAGAAGAGAGAGAGAGAGAGGAGAAGAGAGAGAGAGAGAGAGAGAGAGAGAGAGAGAGAGAGTGAGAGAGAGAGAGGAAACAACAATGGAATGTGAATGAAAACAAAGGCAGACAACATGTTATAATCAGCAGTGAGCTCACTTAGAACAACAAATGTTGCCAACTCCCCTAATTAATGGCTGGATTGAGTAGTAAAGATATTATAAATAGATTTAGAGTGGTCATTACTTCTACTCCCCTCCTAGGCATGTCCCTATTGGTGGCTAGGGTCCATGTGCACATTCTCAGCCACAACACACCCATGTCTCTCTCCATCAGCCAACTTTAACTGCCAATCTCTCAGCCACAACACACCCATGTCTCTCTCCATCAGCCAACTATAACCGCCAATGGTGAAGCAAGCCACTAGACTACTAACACACACACTCACGCAGACACACAGAATCTGAAATAATATCCCTATTTACATCCCACCCGCCACACACACACATGCACACACACCATATTCCCCAGAGGACACAGAAAACCCCTGTCCAACACTTTACACTCTTAATACTCTTGAGCTCAAATTGATCCAGATTTCTAATCCCCACCTCTAACCCACCTCCTTCCAACAGTGTGGGGCGGGTGGCTGAAATGCAGGTGGGCCCAGAGCATCTGTCCCTCCTACAGCATAACTAGTCAACACTGAGCTGAGCTGTGAACACACACACACACATAGGCACACACACACACACCCTCCACCCTCTCTCTCCAGTGCCAGACAGACACAAACACACAGACACAAAAATCCAAGGCAGCCAACCCCCAGGGCTGCAGCACCACTCCCTCTAACTGTCACTCCTTTAATTAGTTCATTTGTTTGCTTCACTTTCTAATCAGTTTGACAATGGAGGGGTCCCAGGGAGACTGGAGGGAGTTTATCTCTCCCCTTCCTTTCTCCCCCTCCTTTCTCCCCCTCTACCCCCATTCCATTCTATGCAGTCCCAGGCACCCTCTCTCCTCCTTCACCTCCTGCACACCCCCTTCTTTTCTCCTCCCCTCCTACTCTTCCCCCCTCCTCTCCTCCCCTCCCAGGGTGTGGGATACAACAGAGTTATACTCCCCACAAGAATAGTAAACAAAACAAAATTGGACCAACTGGGGACATTTTGTTAGTCCGCATGAGGTCAAATGCTATTTCTAGGGAGTTTAGGGTTAAGGTTAGAATTAGTGTTAGGGTTAGAATTACGTTAAGGGTTAGGGTTAGGAGCTAGGGTTAGGTTTAATGTTAGGGTTAAGGTTAGGTTTTTGGGTTAAGGTTAGGGTTAGGGTTGAGGTTAGGATTAGGGGTTAGGGAAAATAGGATTTTGAATGGGACTTAATTGTATGTCCCCACAAGGTTAGCTATACAAGACTGCGTGTGTTTGTGTGTGTGTGTGTGTGTTTGTGTGTGTGTGTGTGTGTGTGCGTGAACGCGTGTGTGCATGTGTGCGTGTGTGTATGTGCGTGTTTACTGTGTACATGCACAAGGATGGTTAATAAAGAGATGTTATTAAGTAATTACCCACTAATATGTTTCCTGCCCTTATCTCACTGTCCCATTAGTGAGTCTTCAGCACCTTCACCTCTCCAAGTGACAATAACCATTACCACAGACCTAGGAGCCAGTCCATTCCCTAGGCCTTGTTCTATTACAGGGCTGAGAGGAGGAGTAATGGTGTAGTTCTCCCCTTCTCTTCTTGTCCTCCTCTTTCTCTGCCAAGTTTTATATAATAGACATGTTTCTCTGCATGTGTGGCACTCATCGCTGTAGTGGGCTAAACTGCTCAGAATTAAGTGGTGTGTATGTGAGTGTGTGTGTGTGAGGGTGTGTGTGTGAGGGTGTGTGTGTGAGGGTGTGTGTGTGAGGGTGTGTGTGTGTGTGTGAGGGTGTGACATAGTCTCTTTCTTTTCTTGCCCAAAACTCCATGAGGTAATATTCTCCTTCATCTCCATCCCTCTGTACCTTCCTCTCTTCCACTGCTGCCTGTCTCCATCCTCTCCATCCTCTCCATCCTCTCCATCCTCTCCTCTCCATCCACTCATCTCCATCCTCTCATCTCCATCCTCTCTTCTTAATCATTTCAATAGCACCCGTCATCCTGTCCAGTCTCCCAATCCCTCTTCCTATCCTCCTCTCCTTTCACCCTCTTTCCCCCTCTCCTTTCCCCCTCTCCTTTCCCCCTCTTTCCCCCTCTCCTTTCCCCCTCTTTCCCTCTCTTTCCCCCTCTCTCTCCCCCTCTCTTTCCCCCACTCCTTTCCCCATCTTCTTCCCCCCTCTCTTTCCCCCTCTTGTCCCCCTCTCCTTTCCCCCTCTCCTTTCACACTCTCTTTCCCCCTCTCTTTCCCCTTGTTGATAAGTATCTCCTCACACCACTCTGTTCACTCCTCTCGTTAATTTCCTTTAGTTCTACCTCTCCATTCCCTCACCCAGAGTCTTTTCACAGCCATGAGTGTGATGCTACTCATGACCTCAGACAAACCACTTCAAACCACCATTGACGCCTCTCCTCGAGGAGTGACAGAGGAAAAAGAGACTGACAGAGACAGAGCATGGGAACTGTTCAACCGCTTGAGTGACAGTGAGTTATAGAGCATGGGAGCATCTCTCTCTCTCACACACCAACACCACCGCACACACACACACACACACACACACACACACACACACACACAGCTTATCCTCAAAGCTCTCCTCTTTCTCCCGTGGGCCCAGTGAAACTATATCAGACTCAGACACTCAAGGCACTCAATAGACAGCTGGGGTCCTCTGAGAGCTAGGAGATGGACACTGTCACTCTTCTGTCTCTCCTCTGTCTCTCCCGAGACCAGTAAGTAAATAGGACAGTGGCACCAGACCCCAGCACAGTGTCAATCATCTCCCAAATAAAAAAATGTCCAGGCTTTCAAATGACTGACAACTTCACTGGACAATATAAGGGCAGTTGTGGATGATATTCACAACAATGCACCAATTCGGAGTGGTGCCAGGAAAAAAACATCTCCCTCAATGTCAACAAAACGAAGGAGCTGATCTTGGACTTCAATAGACAGCAGAGAGAGCACGCCCCCATCCACATCAACGGGGCCGCAGTGGAGAAGGTGAAAAGCTTCAAGTTCCTCGGCGTGCACATCACTGACAATCTGAAATGGTCCACCCACACAGACAGTGTGGTGAAGAAGGTGCAACAGCGCTTCATCAACCTCAGAAGGCTGAAGTAATTTGGCTTGGCCTCTAAAACTCTCACAAACTTTTACAGATGCACCATTGAGAGCATCCTGTCGGGGGGTATCACCTCCTGGTACAGCAACTGCACCGTCCGCAACCGCAGGGCTATCCAGAGGGTGGTGCAGTCTGCCCAACGCATCACCGGGGGAACACTGCCTGCCCTCCAGGACATCTACAGCACCCGGTGTCACAGGAAGTCCAAGAATATCATCAAGGACCTCAGCCATTCGAGCCACGGCCTGTTCACCCCGCTATCATCCAGAAGGCGAGGTCAGTACAGGTGCATCAAAGCTGGGACCGAGAGACTGAAAAAGAGCTTCTATCTCAAGGCCATCATCATGTTAAATAGCCATCACTAGCCGGCCTCCACCCAGTACCCTGCCCTGAACATAGTCACTAGCCAGCTACCACCCGGTTACTCAACCCTGCACCTTAGAGGCTGCTGCCCTATGTACATACTGTAGACATGGAACACTGGTCACATTAATAATGGAACACTGGTCTCTTTAATAATGTTTACATACTGTTTTACCCATTTCATATCTATGTACTGTATTCTGTATGTTTCTTAATCCCATTCTTTTACTTTTAGATTTGTGTGTTGGCACACCCTGATCTATTTCACCTGTCTCTGTGATTGTCTCCACCTCCCTCCAGGTGTCACCCATCTTCCCCATTATCCCCAGTGTATTTATACCTGTGTTCTCTATTTGTCTGTTGCCAGTTCATTTTGTTTCGTCAAGCCTACCAGCATTTTTCCCCTTGCTCCTGTCTTTCTCTAGTTCCTGTTTTCTAGTTTTCCCGGTTTTGACCATTCTGCCTGCCCTGACCCTGAGCCTGTCTGCCGTTCTGTACCTTGTCACACCACCCTGGATTATTGACCTCTGCCTGCCCTGACCCTGAGACTTCCTGCCGTTCTGTACCTTATGGACGCTGATTTGGATTACTGACCTCTGCCTGCCCTTGACCTGTCGTTTGCCTGCCCCCTGTTTTTGTAATAAACTTTTGTTACTTCAACACTGTCTGCATCTGGGTCTTCTCCAGAAACGTGATATGTGTATTGTTGTGTATTGTTAGATAATAATAATAATATGCCATTTAGCAGACGCTTTTATCCAAAGCGACTTACAGTCATGCGTGCATAAATTTTTTTTGTGTATGGGTGGTCCCGGGGATCGAACCCACTACCTTGGCGTTACAAGCGCCGTGCTCTACCAGCTGAGCTACAGAGGACCACACTTTCCATTCTGTTCGGTTTTCACTGGATGCTTTATACTGTTTAGGTCTCCATAGCAGCCCTAAGAAAGGAAGAGCATTCTCTAGATATTACTGCACTGTTGGAGCTAGGAACACAAGCATTTCGCTACACTTGCAATAACATCAGCTAAATATGTGTATGCGACCAATAAAATGTGATTTGGTTTGATTTTATTTGAATGCCATCCGTTGGCCATGTTGGATAGACGATATTAGCAATAGGCCTTCAGAAAGTATTCAAACCCCTTGACTTTTTCCATATTTTGTTACGTTACAGTCTTATTCTACAATTGCTGAGGAAATTGTTTTATTTAATCAATCTTCACACGATACCCTATAATGACAAAGAGAAAACAGGTTTTTAGAAATGTTTGCAAATGAATTAAATACAAAAAACTGAAATACCTTATTTACATAAGTATTCAGACCCTTTGCAATGAGCTTCGAAATTGAGCTCAGGTGCATCCTGTTTCCATTGATCATCCTTGAGATGTTTCTACAACTTGATCGGAGTTCACCTGTGGTGAATTCAATTGATTGGACATGATTTGGAAAGGCACACACCTGTCTATATAATGTCCACAGTTGACAGTGCATGTCAGAGCAAAAACCAAGCCATGAGGTCGAAGGAATTGTCCGTAGAGCTCCAAGACTGGATTGTGTCAAGGCACAGATCTGGGGAAGGGTACCAAAATATTTCTGCAGCATTGAAGGTCCCCAAGAACACAGTGGCCTCCATCATTCTTAAGTGGAAGAAGTTTGGAACCACCAAGACTCTTCCTAGAGCTGGCCGCCAGGCCAAACTGAGGAATCGGGGAGAAGGGCCTTGGTCAGGGAGGTGACCAAGAACCCGATTGTCACTCTGACAGAGCTCCAGAGTTCCTCTGTGGAGATGGGAGAACCTTCCAGAAGGACAACCATCTCTGCAGCACTCCACCAATTAGGCCTTTATGGTAGAGTGGCCGGACGGAAGCCACTCCTTAGTAAAAGGCACATGACAGCCCACTTGGAGTTTGCCAAAAGGCACCTAAAGACTCTCAGACCATGAGAAACAAGATTCTCTGGTCTGATGAAACCAAGATTTAACTCTTGGGCCTGAATGCCAAGCGTCATGTCTGGAGGGAGCCTGGCACCATCCCTACGGTGAAGCATGGTGGTGGCAGCATCATGCTGTGGGGATGCTTTTCAGCGGCAGGGACTGGGAGACTAGTCAGGATCGAGGCAAAGATGAATGGAGCAAAGTACAGAGACCTGCTCCAGAGCGCTCAGGACCTCAGACTGGGGCAAAGGTTCACCTTCCTACAGGACAACGACCCTAAGTACCCAGCCAAGACAACGCAGGAGTGGCTTCGGGACAAGTCTCTGAATGTCCTTGAGTGGCCCAGCCAGAGCCTGGAATTGAACCCGATCTTCTCTGGAGAGACTTGAAAATAGCTGTGCAGCAGCGCTCCCCATCCAACCTGACAGAGCTTGAGATGATCTGCAGAGAAGAATGGGAGAAACTCCCCAAATACAGGTGTTTCAAGCTTGTAGCGTCATTCCCAAGAAGACTCAAGGCTGTAATCACTGCCAAAGGTGCTTCAACAAAGTACTGAGTAAAGGGTCTGAATACATATGTAAATGTGATATTTCAGTTTTTTATTTTTTAGAAATTTGCAAAAATGTCTAAAAACCTGTTTTTGCTTTGTCATTAGATTGATGAGGGATAAACACTGTTTAATCAATTTTAGAATAAGGCTGTAACCTAACAAAATGTGGAAAAAGTCAAGGGGTCTGAATACTTTCCCAAGGCACTGTATATCACATAATGAAGTTAGAACTGTGTCCATTCTATAAATAATACATATACATTAATACTACAGGGTAAATAACCGATCTCTAGTGGTTGTATAGATATGTGGCTTTCATCTACTATAGAATGTGTGGGAAGGCCGGAGGGACCACTGTGGATTTAGTACAGAGGAAACTCATAGATATCAAACCCCATTTGTCTATTAATGTTCTCAGAGGGGAGAGAACACAGAGAGGATGAGATGTGTCCACCTCCATTAGCCCTTACCTCTCATTTTACATTTTGGAAATCCCTCCTTAATCCCCTTCTTTCTCTTTCCTCTCTTTGTCTCACATTCTCCCTCTCTCTCCTTTCATCCCTCTGTCTTTCTATGTTAATCTCATAACCTATTGTCTGTTTCACTTCCTCCTGTCGCTCCTCTTTACAAAGACGCACCTTGACTTTGAAAACCAGCTTCGGCTTTGGCACATGAGGTAAACAACACAAAACGTCAACTCAAAAGAACAAACACACAGAGAGAAAGAGGGGGAGTCTAAATAGATTATTGTTGAAGCTACCTCCGATCGCTTAATGCATTTTACGGCCCTCCTACAACAAGGTACTGGGCAGAAAACCAGCCGAGTGAAAAAAAATACATAGAAGAAAAGAAAAAATGGAAGGAAGATGGGACTAACTCCAGGAGAGGAGAGGAAAGGGGGAACTATTAGATTTTTCCTTCAGGTAACCAGATTTGTCACATGCCCCGACAGCGTGTGTGGCAAGGCCTAAGCATGAGGGGGCGCAGCTAAGAGTCTCAGCAGCCCAGAGGTCAATGGGATGACAGCCCAGACACACTGGTAGTGGAGGGAGACAGACGGAGGCTACGCTAACACGCTAATAACACACCAACCGGGTTAGGGTTAGACATGCTAACAAATCAAATCAAATTTTATTTGTCACATGCACCGAATACAACAGGTGTACAGCTTACCGTGAAATGCTTACTTACAAGCCCTTAACCAATAATGCAGTTCAAGAAATAGAGTTAAGAAAATATTTATTAAATAAACTAAAGTAAAAAATAAAATAAAAAGTAACACAACAAAATAACAATAACGAGGCTATGTACAGGGGGTACCGAGTCAATGTGCGGGGGTACAGGTTAGTCTAGGTAATTTTTTACATGTAGGTAGGGGTAAAGTGACTACGCATAGATAATAAACAGTGAGCAGTTGCCATACCAGGCGGTGATGCAACCGGTCAGGATGCTCTCGATGGTGCAGCTGTATAACTTTTTGAGGATCTGGGGACCCATGCCAAATCTTTTCAGTCTCCTGAGGCTAGCAATATTATGCTAATGTAAAGCTATAACTGAGCCATTGATGTGTTGTACTCTGATTAAGATATTGACAGGAAGCCAATAAAGCTTGATTGGACTTAAACATTTGTTTTATGAAATGATTGAGAATTTTTTTAAAGAGAGAGGGTTTCGTGAAAGTTGGAATGAGAGGACGACTGAGAAAGAGAGAGAGAGAGAGAGAGAGAGAAAGAAAAGGGTGGTCTTTGTTGAATTGCGCTCCCATTGCATTCAGTTGTGATCAGTCCAGTTGAGTTGGGTCAGAACCAAAAGAGATCAACCACATGGCTGGTAGAGAGAGAGGGTTAGGAACCAGCTCCCATGTGGTTTATGATTAGAGGAATTTGTTGATTTATGAAGGATTTCGTTATTTTCTCTGTCATATTAATCAAGTCCAGAAGTTGAATATTAAGCAGCAAATTACGGTTTTGGAGGAGAAGATGAAAATCTAATCTAGATCATGTGTTTCACTCAACATTTTCCTATTAATAATGATTTATGACATATTTAAAACAGCCAAATATTCCACAAGTATTTACCGTACTACTGTGCCAACACACTGCCAATACATGGCTATATGAAAATGATAGATAATTACCATAATATTGCAGAACTAACAAATCTTTGTCCAATCCATGTGTTCCAGACTGTATAACCAAGAGGAGATCTATCCCATCTATCTGTCCTCTCCTGACCCTCCACTCAGAGCCAAGAGCAACAGAACAAAAAACTAAACAATAGGGATGGATAGAGAGGAGAAATGAAAGAGGGAGACAAAGGTTGATTAAATTGGTTTTCAATTCTCAAGGCCTGTCTGATGAGAGTGTATTAATTTGCTCCATTACATATCTGAGAGCCAGTGAGTGTATTAAGAGGCAGTGTATATCATATCACTGACGGCATTAAGCTACCCCTGCCAAAAGGACCCTGGTAAAGCAGTATTATAGTACAGACAGTGACTCAGCAGCATGTCTTCATACAGCATGGTTACATACAGCATGGCTTCATACAGCAAAATTACATACAGCATGGATTCAAACAGCATGGCTTCACAAAGCATAGTTATATACAACATGGCTTCATACAGCATGGCTTCATACATCATGGCTTCATACATCATGACATCATACAGAATGTCTTCATGCAGCATGAATTCATACACCATGGCTTCTTCCAGCATGGCTTCCATCACCATGGTTTATACACACAGCATTGATTCATAAAGCATGACTTCATACAGCATGGCTTCACACAGCATGGCTTCATACAGCATGGTTTATACATACAGCATGGTTTTATACAGCATGACTTCATTCAGCATGGCTTTATACAGCATGGTTTAAACAGACAGAATGGCTTCATACAGTTTGGCTTCATACAGCATGGCTTTATACATCATGGCTTCATACATCATGGCTTCATACATCATGGCTTCATACAGCATGGCTTCATACAGCATGACTTCATACAGCAAGACTTTATACAGCATGGCTCATACAGCATGGCTTCATACAGCATGACTTCATTCATCATTGCTTCACATAACATGGCTTCATACAGCATGGTTTATACAGACAGCATTGCTTCATACAGCATGGCTGAACACAGCATGGTTTATATAGACATTATGGCTTCATACAGCATGGTTTATAAAGACAGAATGGCTTCTTAGGGTATGGCACGGATTCATACAGCATGGTTTCAAACATTATGGTTTATACAGAAAGCATGAGCATGACTTCATACAGCATGGCTTCATACAGCATGACTTCATACAGCATTGCTTCATACATCATGACTTCATACATCATGGTTTCATACATCATGACTTCATACAGCATGACTTCATGCAGCATGACTTCATACAGCATGGCTTCATACAGCATGGCTTCATACAGCATGACTTCATACAGCATTGCTTCATACATCATGACTTCATACATCATGGTTTCATACATCATGACTTCATACAGCATGACTTCATGCAGCATGACTTCATACAGCATGGCTTCATACAGCATGACTTCATACAGCATTGCTTCATACATCATGGCTTCATACATCATTGCTTCATACATCATGACTTCATACATCATGGTTTCATACATCATGACTTCAAACAGCATGACTTCATGCAGCATGACTTCATACAGCATGGCTTCATCAAGCATGGCTTCCATCAGCATGGTTTATACAGACAGCATTGCTTCATACAGCATGACTTCATACAGCATGGTTGATACAGACAGCATTGCTTAATAAATGTATACAGACAGAATGGCTTCATACAGCATGGCCTCATACAGCATGGTTACATACAACAAGGCTTCATACAGCATGGCTTCATACAGCATAGTTTATACAGACAGCATAGCTTCATGTAGCATGACTTCATACAACATTGCTTAATAAAGCATGGCATCATACAACACAGATTCATACAATATGGCTTCATACAGCATGGATTATACATACAGCATGGTTTCAAAATACAGCATGGCTTCATACATCTTGGCTTCATTCATCATGACATCATACAGCATGGTTTCAAACATCATGGCTTCATACATCATGACTTCATACAGCATGTCTTCATGAAGCATGACTTCATACAGCATGGCTTCATACAACATGCTTTATACATACAGCATGGTTTCATACAACATGACTTCATTCAGCATTGCTTCATACAATGTGGCTTCATATAGAATGGTTTATACAGACAACATGGCTTCATACATCATGGTTGATACAGACAGAATGGCTTCATACAGTATGGCTTCATACAGCATGGTTTATACAGACAGAATTGCGTCATACAGCATGGCTTCATACAGCATGGCTTCATACATCATGGCTTCATACATCATGCCTTCATACAGCATGGCTTCATACAGCATGTCTTCATAAATCATGGCTTCATACATCATGAATTCATACAGCATTGCTTCATACAGCATGGCTGAACACAGCATGGTTTATACAGACATAATGGCTTCATACAGCTTGGCTTCATACAGCATGGCTTCATAAAGCATGGTTTCAAAATACAGCATGGATTCATACATCATGGCTTCATTCATCATGACATCATACAGCATGGCTTCATACAGCATGGCTTCATACAGCATGAGTTCATACATCATGGCTTCATACAGAAAGGCTTCATACAGCATAGTTTATACAGACAGCATAGCTTCATGTAGCATGACTTCATACAACATTGCTTAATAAAGCATGGCTTCATACAACACGGATTCATACAATATAGCTTCATACAGCATGGATTATACATACAGCATGGCTTCATAAAGCATGGTTTCAAGATACAGCATGGCTTCATTCATCATGACTTCATACAGCATGTCTTCATCCAGCATGGCTTCCATCACCATGGTATATACAGACAGCATTGATTCATAAAGCATGACTTCACACAGCATGGCTTCACACAGCATGGCTTCATAAAGCATTGCTTCATACAGCATGGTTTTTACATACAGCATGGTTTTATACAGCATGGCTTGATAAAGCATGACTTCATTCAGCATGGCTTCATACAGCATTGATCCATACATCATGGTTTATACAGACAGCATGGCTTCATAGAGCATGGTTGATAGAGACAGCATTGCTTCATACAGCATGGTTTATACAGACAGAATGGCTTCATAGAGTATGGCTTCATACAGCATGGTTTACACAGACAAAATTGCTTCATACATCATGGCTTCATAAAGCATGGCTTCATACAGCATGGCTTTATACATCATGGCTTCATACATCATGGCTTCATATATCATGACTTCATACAGCATGGCTTCATACATCAAGGCTTCATACATCGAGACTTCATACCTCATGTTTCATGAAGCATGGCTTCATACAGCATGGTTTATACATAAAGCATTGTTTCATACAACATGGCTTCATACAGCATGACTTCATTCATCATTGCTTCACACAGCACAGCTTCATACAGCATGGTTTATACAGACAGCATTGCTTCATACAGCATGGCTGAACACAGCATGGTTTATACAGACATTGTAGCTTCAACCATCATGGTTTCATACATCATTGTTTATACAGACAGCATTGCTCAATACAGTATGGCTTAATACATCATGGCTTCATACGTCATGACTTCATACATCATGGCTTCATTCATCATGGCTTCATACATCATGGCTTCATACAGCATGACTTCATACAGCATGGCTTCATACAGCATGACTTCATACAGCATGGTTTATACAGACAGCATGGCTTCATATATCATGGTTGATACAGACAGCATTGCTTCATACAGCATGGCATCCATCACCATGGTCTGTACTGACAATATTGCTTCATACTGCATGACTTCATACTGCATGACTTCATACAGCATGGCTCATACAGCATGGTTTATATATACAGCATTGATTCATTCATCATTGCTTCATACAGCATGGTTTATACAGACAGCATTGCTTCAGCATGGCTGAACACAGCATGGTTTATACAGACATTGTAGCTTCATACATCATGGTTTCATACATCATGGTTTATACAGACAGCATGGCTTCATACAGCATGGCTTCATACAGCATGGTTTCATACTGCATGGCTTCATGCAACATGGTTTCATACAGCATTGTTTATACGGACAGCATGGCTTCAAACAGCATGTTTATACAGACAGCATTGCTCAATACAGTATGGCTTCATACATCATGGCTTCATACGTCATGACTTCATACATCATGGCTTCATTCATCATGGCTTCATACATCATGGCTTCATACAACATGGCTTCATACAGCATGGCTTCATACAGCATGGCTTCATACAGCATGACTTCATACATCATGGCTTCATACATTATGTCTTCATACAGCATGGTTTATACAGACAGCATGGCTTCATACATCACAGTTTATACAGACAGTTTGCTTTCATACAGCATGGCTTCATATAGCATGGCTTCAAACAGCACGGTTTATACAGACAGCATGGCTTCATACAGCATGACTTCATACAGCATAGTTTATACAGACAGCATGGCTTCATATATCATGGTTGATACAGACAGCATTGCTTCATACAGCATTTTCTAATACAGCATGGTTTATACAGATAGCATCGCTTCATACAGCATGGTTTATACAGACATAATTGCTTCATACATCATGGTGTCATACAGCATGGCTTCATACATCATGGCTTCATATATCATTGTTGATACAGACAGCATTGCATCATACAGCATTTTTTAATACAGCATGGTTTATACAGAGAGCATGGCTTCATACAGTATGGTTTAAACAGACATAATTGCTTCATACATCATGGCTTCCATCACCATGGTTTATACAGACAGCATTTATCATACAGCATGTCTTCATACAGCATTACTTCATACATCATGGCTTCATACAGCATGGCCTACACAGACAGCATGACTTCATTCAGCATTGCTTCACACAACATGTCTTCATACAGCATGGTTACATACAACATGGCTTCAACCAGCATGGCTTCACACAGCATGGCTTCATACAGCATGACTTCATACAGCATGACTTCATACAGCAATACTTCATAAATCATGGTTTATACAGACATCATGGCATCATACAACTTGGCTTCATATAGAATGGCTTCATACAAAATGGATTCATACAGCATGGCTTCATACATTATGGATTATACATACAGCATGGCTTCATACAGCATGTTTCAAAATACAGCATGGCTTCATACATCATGGCATCATACATCATGACTTCAAACAGCATGGCTTCCTACATCATGGCTTCCTACATCATGGCTTCATACATCATGACTTCATACATCATGTCTTCATGAAGCATGACGTCATACAGCATTGCTTCAAACAGCATGACTTCATACAACATGGTTTATACAACATGGTTTATACATAAAGCATGGCTTCATACATAATGACTTCATTCAGCATTGCTTAATACAGCACTGCTTCATACAGAATGGCTTTCTACAGCATGGTTTATACAGACATTATGGCTTCATACAGCATGGCTTCATACAGCATGGTTTATACAGACAGAATTGCTTCATACAGCATGGCTTCATACAGCATGACTTCATACAGCATGGCTTCATACATCAAGGCTTCATACATCATGACTTCATATAGCAAGGCTTCATACAGCATGGCTTCATACAGCATGGCTTCATACAGCATGACTTCATACATCATGGCTTCATACATTATGTCTTCATACAGCATGGTTTATACAGACAGCATGGCTTCATACATCACAGTTTATACAGACAGTTTGCTTTCATACAGCATGGCTTCATATAGCATGGCTTCAAACAGCACGGTTTATACAGACAGCATGGCTTCATACAGCATGACTTCATACAGCATAGTTTATACAGACAGCATGGCTTCATATATCATGGTTGATACAGACAGCATTGCTTCATACAGCATTTTCTAATACAGCATGGTTTATACAGATAGCATCGCTTCATACAGCATGGTTTATACAGACATAATTGCTTCATACATCATGGTGTCATACAGCATGGCTTCATACATCATGGCTTCATATATCATTGTTGATACAGACAGCATTGCATCATACAGCATTTTTTAATACAGCATGGTTTATACAGAGAGCATGGCTTCATACAGTATGGTTTAAACAGACATAATTGCTTCATACATCATGGCTTCCATCACCATGGTTTATACAGACAGCATTGTATCATACAGCATGTCTTCATAAAGCATTAATTCATTCAGCATGGCTTCATACAGCATGGTTTATACAGACAGAATGGCTTCATACATCATGGCTTCATACAGCATTACTTCATACATCATGGCTTCATACAGCATGGCCTACACAGACAGCATGACTTCATTCAGCATTGCTTCACACAACATGTCTTCATACAGCATGGTTACATACAACATGGCTTCAACCAGCATGGCTTCACACAGCATGGCTTCATACAGCATGACTTCATACAGCATGACTTCATACAGCAATACTTCATAAATCATGGTTTATACAGACATCATGGCATCATACAACTTGGCTTCATATAGAATGGCTTCATACAAAATGGATTCATACAGCATGGCTTCATACATTATGGATTATACATACAGCATGGCTTCATACAGCATGTTTCAAAATACAGCATGGCTTCATACATCATGGCATCATACATCATGACTTCAAACAGCATGGCTTCCTACATCATGGCTTCCTACATCATGGCTTCATACATCATGACTTCATACATCATGTCTTCATGAAGCATGACGTCATACAGCATTGCTTCAAACAGCATGACTTCATACAACATGGTTTATACAACATGGTTTATACATAAAGCATGGCTTCATACATAATGACTTCATTCAGCATTGCTTAATACAGCACTGCTTCATACAGAATGGCTTTCTACAGCATGGTTTATACAGACATTATGGCTTCATACAGCATGGCTTCATACAGCATGGTTTATACAGACAGAATTGCTTCATACAGCATGGCTTCATACAGCATGACTTCATACAGCATGGCTTCATACATCAAGGCTTCATACATCATGACTTCATATAGCAAGGCTTCATACAGCATGGCTTCATACAGCATGGCTTCATACAGCATGACTTCATACATCATGGCTTCATACATTATGTCTTCATACAGCATGGTTTATACAGACAGCATGGCTTCATACATCACAGTTTATACAGACAGTTTGCTTTCATACAGCATGGCTTCATATAGCATGGCTTCAAACAGCACGGTTTATACAGACAGCATGGCTTCATACAGCATGACTTCATACAGCATAGTTTATACAGACAGCATGGCTTCATATATCATGGTTGATACAGACAGCATTGCTTCATACAGCATTTTCTAATACAGCATGGTTTATACAGATAGCATCGCTTCATACAGCATGGTTTATACAGACATAATTGCTTCATACATCATGGTGTCATACAGCATGGCTTCATACATCATGGCTTCATATATCATTGTTGATACAGACAGCATTGCATCATACAGCATTTTTTAATACAGCATGGTTTATACAGAGAGCATGGCTTCATACAGTATGGTTTAAACAGACATAATTGCTTCATACATCATGGCTTCCATCACCATGGTTTATACAGACAGCATTGTATCATACAGCATGTCTTCATAAAGCATTAATTCATTCAGCATGGCTTCATACAGCATGGTTTATACAGACAGAATGGCTTCATACATCATGGCTTCATACAGCATTACTTCATACATCATGGCTTCATACAGCATGGCCTACACAGACAGCATGACTTCATTCAGCATTGCTTCACACAACATGTCTTCATACAGCATGGTTACATACAACATGGCTTCAACCAGCATGGCTTCACACAGCATGGCTTCATACAGCATGACTTCATACAGCATGACTTCATACAGCAATACTTCATAAATCATGGTTTATACAGACATCATGGCATCATACAACTTGGCTTCATATAGAATGGCTTCATACAAAATGGATTCATACAGCATGGCTTCATACATTATGGATTATACATACAGCATGGCTTCATACAGCATGTTTCAAAATACAGCATGGCTTCATACATCATGGCATCATACATCATGACTTCAAACAGCATGGCTTCCTACATCATGGCTTCCTACATCATGGCTTCATACATCATGACTTCATACATCATGTCTTCATGAAGCATGACGTCATACAGCATTGCTTCAAACAGCATGACTTCATACAACATGGTTTATACAACATGGTTTATACATAAAGCATGGCTTCATACATAATGACTTCATTCAGCATTGCTTAATACAGCACTGCTTCATACAGAATGGCTTTCTACAGCATGGTTTATACAGACATTATGGCTTCATACAGCATGGCTTCATACAGCATGGTTTATACAGACAGAATTGCTTCATACAGCATGGCTTCATACAGCATGGCTTCATACAGCATGGCTTCATACATCAAGGCTTCATACATCATGACTTCATATAGCAAGGCTTCAAACATCATGGCTTCATACATCATGACTTCATACAGTTGGTTTCATGAAGCTTGGCTTCATACAGCATGGCTTCTTACATCATGGAATCATACAGCATGTTTATATACAGCATTGTTTCATACAACTTGGTTTATACATACAGCATGGTTTCATACAGCATGGCTTCATACAGTATGACTTCATTCAGCATTGCTTCATACAGCATGGCTTCATATAACATGGTATATACAGACATTATCGCTTCATACATCATGGTTTCATACATCATGGTTTATACAGACAACATGGCCTCATACAGCATGGCTTCATACAGCATGATTTCATACTGCATGGCTTCATGCAACATGGCTTCATACTGCATGGATTCATACAGCAAGGCTTCATACAGCATGGCTTCATACATCATGGCTTCATACAGCATGGTTTCATACTGCATGGCTTCATGCAACATGGCTTCATACTGCATGGATTCATACAGCAAGGGTTCATACAGCATGGCTTCATACAGCATGGGTTCATACAGCATGGCTTCATACAGCATAGTTTCATACATGTCCTGTGTAGCTCAGTTGGTAGAGCATGGCGTTTGCAACGCCAGGGTTGTGGGTTCGATTCCAACGGGGGGCCATTATGATAAAATAAAAAAGTTATGCACTCACTAACTGTATGTCGCTTTGGATAAGAGTGTCTGCTAAATGACTAAAACGTAAATGTAAACATACATAATTTCGTCATACAGCATGATTTCATACATCATGACTTCATACAGAATGGCTTCATACAGGATTGCTTCATACATTATGGATTATACAGACAGCATGGTTGATAAAGACAGTATTGCTTCATACAGCATGGCTTATACAGACAGCATGGCTTCATACAGTCATGCTGCATGAAGCCATACTGTATGAAGTCATGATGTATGAAGTCATGCTGTATGACGAAATGATGTATGAAGCCGTCATTTACATTTTACATTTACATTTTAGTCATTTAGCAGACGCTCTTATCCAGAGCGACTTACAGTTAGTGAGTGCATAAATTTTTTTTTAATCATACTTGCCCCCCGTGGGAATCGAACCCACAACCCTGGTTTATACAGACATTTATACAGACAGCATTGCTTCCTACAGCATGGCTTATACAGACAGCATGGCTTCATATATCATGGTTTAAACAGACATAATTGCTTCATACATCATGGCTTCATACAGCATGGCTTCATACATCATGGCTTCATGCAGCATGGCTTCATACAGCATGGATTATACAGACATCCTGGTTGATACAGACAGCATTGCTTCATACATTTACATTTTAGTCATTTAGCAGACGCTCTTATCCAGAGTTAGTGCATACATTATTTTAATTTTTTTTTCATGGGAATCAAACCCACAACCCTGGCGTTGCAAACGCCATGCTCTACCAACTGAGCTACATCCCTGCCGGCCATTCCCTCCCCTACCCTGGACGACGCTGGGCCAATTGTGCGCCGCCCCATGGGTCGCGGCCAGCTACGACAGAGCCTGGTTTCGAACCAGGATCTCTAGTGGCACAGCGCCACTCGGGCATGGTTTATACAGACAGCGTTGCTCAATACAGCATGACTTCATACATCATGTCTTTATACATAATGACTTCATACAGCATGGCTTCATACAACATGGCTTCATACAGCATGGCTTCATACAGCATGGCTTCATACAACCTGGTTTATTCAGACAGAATGGCTTCATACAGCACGGTTTATACATTTACATTTACATTGACATTTTAGTCATTTAGCAGAAGCTCTTATCCAGAGCGACTTACAGTTAGTGAGTGCATACATTTATTTATTTTTTCATACTGGCCCCCTGTGGGAATCGAACCCACAACCCTGGCGTTGCAAACGCCATGCTCTACCAACTGAGCTACCTCCCTTATACAGACAACATTGCTTCATACAGCATGGCTTCATACAGCATGGGTTCATACAGCATGGCTTCATACAGCATGGGTTCATACGGTATGGCTTCATACAGCATGGCTTTCTACTGGCCCTCTGTTCAGCAGTAGTCTACATGGATCTGTTTGTTTATGCAGATGAGGATGTTTTCAGTGTTTGTGAGCAGTGTGCTCAATCCCATTGCTCTTTTCTGTAGTTGGTGTAATGCAGGATATGTGGATTGTACAATACTCCAACATGTGTACTGATGGGCTAACTGGTGAGTGAGTAAATGAATGAATGTATGCCAACACCTCCCCTTCAGCATCCCTCCCTAACTCTCTCTATGTCTGTCTCGCTCTCTCCCTCTCTCCCTCCCCCTCTCTCTCCTTTCTCTCTCTCTTTTCTTTCTCTCTCTCTCTCTCTCTCTCTCTCTCTTTCTCTCTCTCGCTCTCTCTCCACCCCCCCCCCCCTCATCTGTGTGTGAATGTGAAAGGGATCTCTTCAGAGCTGTCACCATTCTTTCATGAGCGCTATTCATCATGTTTCCCACTGAGCCGCGTGTGCAGGTGTTTACTGTAAAGCAGCGAATAGAAGAAAAGCCTGAATGAAATGTCGACAGTCTGAAGCCAGGCCTGCTGGTCAACAGATGGAGGGAAGGATAGATGTGGTCGATCATTATTAGAGCCTCTAACAAATAAAGTTCTCCCATCCAACATATAGAGGAGAGGAATCCAAGCCCAGGTCCAGTTGGTGATGTTACAGACCACCCTGTCGGTTCAGAAAGGCTTCCAGAAAAAGGAGAAGTATGCTAGTGGTGGAGGCGAAGTGAGCTTCAGTGTTTCTGACAGAGGCCAAGCACCAGGCAGACCTCAGCCGTGGCAGGAGGAGTATAGTACTGCCTTGCTGGCAGATAGAAGTGCACACCACTTTAAAAGTGTTTAACAACATGTTCTGTTGTTGGCCATAAGGGTGCATCTTGATTGTCTTAAGTGGCCCCCTTCCTTCATCTGCACTAATATGTAAATGTTAGGACAATATGCTGAATGCATTAGAAGAAGTTTGCTTTCATCAGTCCAGAGGAGACAAAGGAGATGAGGGAAGGAAGCCAATGTAGACTTTTGAGATGCACCCTATATGCATGTACAGCATGTGTGCCTCCTCCCATCATTGGGGGAATATCTGGAAACACTTAACCACAAAGTATGAAGGATTTAAGTAGTTAATAATAATTCTACATTTTATAGGTGCTTTGGTTGGCGTTGGGAGTTATACTGAGTTGCAAGTGCCTCACTAACACACATACACATTCAGACAAAGACTATCAGACACAGACCACAAAGACTGTCAGACACAGACCACAAATACTGTCAGACACAGACCACAAAGACTGTCAGACACAGACCACAAACAGACACACTGACAGACACCCACATGGCAAAATAACAAAAGACTGCTCCCAAAACATGTCTGCACCACTTGTTAGGGTTGACAGTCAATGCCGGTCTGTATGTCTGTCCGTGTGACTCCTCAGTTCAGAGGTCAGCCCACAATCTGTCTCTCTCTCTCTCTCTCTCTCTCTCTCTCTCTCTCTCTCTCTCTCTCTCTCTCTCTCTCTCTCTCTCTCTCTCTCTCTCTCTCTCTCTCTCTCTCTCTCTCTCTCTCTCTCTCTCTCTCTCTCTCTCTCTCTCTCTCTCTCTCTCTCATAGCGTAATGTTTTATCTGATGTGTTTAACATTGGCTCCATCACAAAGCCATGCCACGATGAGGTATTGAACAGTAACATTAACCGGGTTTCCATCCAACCTTTTAATGCGAGTACATTACATTTTGGAAATAAATTGTCAAGACAGGCCTGATGGAAATGTGTCATTAAACTTTCCAAATGTCAAGAAACCAAATTATGCTAAACAAGGTGGGATCTTCTTGTCAGTAAAATTAATTATGCGAGAAATGGTGGTGGAAACCATCATTTCGAAGTAAACCTGGAGTCATGTGATGACATGTTGTGTGGGTCTTCCACTACAACTCGGGACAGCATGCAGTTTATTAGGCTACAGATTAAATAAATTATGATGACCTTCACAGGGTGGTGAAAGTGCACGGTGATGAGCTTGATGCTCCTTTCCAATAAATATTGAGGGTCTTACACAGGTGACACGATGATCGATGCTTGGCTGCCGTTTGACAAATAAAAATAATCTTGCTTTTTTGTCCATAATAATCTCATCAGGTAAACTATACCAGCACTGTATCGGCGAGCAGTTGGCTAGAGTGCATGTGCCAAGACCAGAGTGGGCACATTCGCTGTTTAACACAAAATGTTTTGTGATAAAACCATCAGTAGAGTTGAAAATGCGATGGAAACCCATTTAACAAAAAAATCTATAATTCAGTACATGAGAATTTAAGTTATTTTTATGTGCACTACATCATCACGCACAGCCTTTTATCCTAAATAAGCCACCTCTGGTGGGAAAAATGGTTTATGCAGATTTTAGAATATTCAAATGAAAATCTGTCATCAATTGGATGGAAACCTAGCTATTGTAACAATATTAGGAATGCTGATCCACATAACTAGTTGAAATGAGTCAACGAGCCATGTTGTAAATTACAGTAGGTGCTCTCTGTACATGGTGAGATGATAACCACTGTGTTGAAACACACAAAGGAAGCCTGTGAGCCCTCCAGGGGGATAGTATGTTCTCCGTAGGTAATCCAGACATCTGTCACATTATCCTAATGAAAAGTAATAAGAGCACTCCAAATGATTTACTCCCCTGGCTGTCCCTGAGCGGTGTAAAATAAGATAACATTAACCCGAGTTATACTGCCTGCCACGGTGAAGGGCCATAGCATACATAGACAGGCACACACACACACACACACACACACACACACACACACACACACACACACACACACTCATGCACACACGCAGGCACACACACACACACACACAGACATTCACACGCACATACACGCGCACACACACGCGCACACACACACACACACACACACACTCACACACACACACACACACACACACACACACACACACACACACACACACACACACACACACACACACACACACACACACACACACACACACACACACACACACACACAACACACACACACACACACACACACACACACACACACACACACACACACACACACACACACACACACACACACACACACACACACACACACACACACACACACACACACACACACACACATACACACACACACACACACACACACACACACACACACACACACACACATACACAGGCCCTGCCACTTATCTAGTATATACCCTCCATAGGGGAGTGTTCCTGTTCCCCAGACGTTATAAAGTACCACCCATATGAAACAATAAAACATACGATTCATACAGTAGAATACATATACATTCATCCCCCGCTGACAGGGGCTGAAATAAAGCATTGACAGAAAAGCAGAGGAGACTGTGACAGGGAATGTGTTTGTGGAGAGTGAGAGAGGGAGAGAGGGAGAGCAGGAGAGAGGGAGAGAGGGGGGAGGAAGGAGGAGAAGAGGGGGGAGGAGAGAAGAGAAGAGACAAAAGAGGAGACAGAGATGGGAGGATTTTTGAAGGAGAGTATAAATCTAATGACAGCCTGCTGAGGGGAGAGAGGGAGAGAGGGAGAGAGGGAGAGAGGGAAGAGTGGAGAAGCAACTGTGAGAGAGAAGAGTTGGCCCCTGAATGGCTGGTGAGCGATGCAACCTATCACATGTCATCTGTGATAGTGCTGTAATCAAAGACTAACCACAGGGAGAGTGAAACCATCTCTCTGTCTCTCTCACTCACACACACATGCACTCACACACATACACTCACACAGAGGGAGAGAGAGAAACAGACACACACCTCAACACAGTAACATAGAAAGAGTAGGTGTTGGGGAGGAGGGAGGGAGGGAGGGAGGGAGGGAGGGAGGGAGGGAGGGAGGGAGGGAGGGAGGGAGGGAATAGAAGATACAGGACTGGGGAGCAGAAATATATCTGCAGTTCAAACCACCTCTCTCTCTCTCTCTCTCTCTGTTTTTTCCCTCACTCTCTTTCTGTCTGTGTGTGACAGATTTATTAAGATGCAAGGATCTGAACAAGTCCCCAGCTCCCTCTCTTCCTCTCCTCTTCAATCATCCCTCGCTCTCATCCTGGCTCCACAGACTGACAGACAGCCCCCCCTCTCTACGTCCCTCAGTCCCAGCCTTACCTGAGCTGAGCTCTGAAAGACAAGGCAGAAAAGAGGGAAGGGGGGAGGAGGAGAGGGGAGACAGAGAAGATCAATGATCTCTTTCTCAGGTCCCTGTGGCCTGCTTCAGAAGATTCTCTTCATCCAGAAGTCCATCAAACACACACAAACACTGATGCACTCATCAATGTTATGTCCTCCAACATGTTTCCATTCCATATGAAGTTGTCTTCAGTTGAATAGCCTGGATTAGAGTGTATTTTTTTAAGCACACACAGGTGAAAGGGATGAGAGAGAGAAAGGGATGAGAGAGAGAAAGGGATTGTGACCTGGCCTGCCTCTATAGATCTCAGAGCTGACTGACTACGTGGCCAATCACATTTTTAGTCATTTAGCAGACACTCTTATCCAGAGCGACTTACAGGAGCAATTAGGGTTAAGTGCCTTGCTCAAGGGCACATCGACAGATTTTTCACCTAGTCGGCTCAGGGATTAGAACCAGCGACCTTTCGGTTACTGGCACAACGCTCTTAACCACTAAGATACCTGCCGCCCCAGACTCTCAAAAGACTCTCTAATGAATAGTCATGTAATCCCCTCATTGAGATGGAGAGAACAGGACGGACGCTAATGCATTCAACCAGGGATATCACACAAACACGCAAGCAAGCAGGCAAGCGCGCACGCACACACACACTATCCTTGTGGGGACCAAACAATTGAAAGCTAGCTAGCCTTTTTAGCTTCCCACACCTCCATGTGAAATAATCTGATTTATAATTTTAAAAATATGCCCGGCAAATATTATTCTACTTGCCGGTGTTACCTAAAACATGATCCCAGTTTGTTATGCTGCTTGGGTATTCATTTCCATATCAGCTAAAAATAGAATGGTGGTGGAGAAAAATAACATATCTCACAGCTGTTTTTACCAGTAGCCTGCAATCACTAGTTATTAGTCAGCTGTTTTTACCAGTAGCCTGCAATCACTAGTTATTAGTCAGCTGTTTTTACCAGTAGCCTGCAATCACTAGTTATTAGTCAGCTGTTTTTACCAGTAGCCTGCAATCACTAGTTATTAGTCAGCTGTTTTTACCAGTAGCCTGCAATCACTAGTTATTACTTCTAAGTAAAATACATTTTGGGGGGGATTCTAATAAGTCTACAATATGTTCTTATCAATGCAAAATAGCCTATAGATCAGATCAAGGAACCAAGCAATCTTCATTGCCTACACAACACTGCCCCCACGGCTACGGAAGGGTTGATACAGTGCGTTACAATTTTAATAAGGCACGGGAGAATGTCGAATGTCTGAGCACACCACAAGGAGCCGCCCCTTTTGTAATGAAAAACGACATTGCGACACTGCGCTACACTCCGTAGGCTACGTTTGCGTATTCTGTGTAGAACCCTTAACCCTAACCCTAACTATAACCCCAAACCCATAACCCTTACCCTAACCCTAATTGTAACCCTAATCCTAAACCTAACCCCTATGCCTAAAATTGCCTTTTTCCTTGTGGGGACCGGCAAAATGTCCCCACCTGTCCAAATGTTCCTTGTTTTACTATCCTTGTGAGGACTTCTGGTCCCCAAGGAGAGTAAAACCAAAAACACACACACACATAAACACACAGACACGCATACAAACGCACACACACATTTCCCTCAGCTTTTCTGCCTTTTTACTTAATCTGAGCTAATTACTCTCTAGAGAGACAAGGGTTTGAAAAGGGAAGAGTTCCAGATCATTCTAGCAGTCGACTACACAGTATGTTTGTCCCATTCTGCGTGTGTATGTGAACTGCGAGTGTTTACAGAGAGAAAGAGAATATGAAGTTTGATTGATAGTCCTTCTTTGTTTCTCTGTCTTTCTCACCCACTAAAACTCTCACACACACGTCTCTTGCTATTTACTGAAGTTTAAACATGTCTGTCTCTCATTTCCCCTCTTTATCAATCACTCATTTTTTTATTGTCATGTATTCAGCCAATGTGAAATAAACACAGAATATCTTGAAACAAGCTCGTCTATCATTCTCCCTCTTTTTCACTCTCCTCCTTTCATCCTTGTCATGCACTTGGCTAATATGAAATAAACATGGTAACAAACCAACCCCTCTGTGCCAGTAAACACCCCTTCAGACCCATGGAATGAGTACAACCCACAAGATACTCTCAATTAAATCCAGAGTGGACTGTTCTATTCTAACACCTTGTTCAGGGGGATATGGTTGTCATCTTGGCTCATGTCTTAATTAAAGCTGTGTTGATGTCAGTTGGAGAGAGAGGGCCCATCACCTGTTTCCTCTCTAGGTTTTAATAAGTTACCAGAGAAGACACAGCTGTGGAATTAGATGGAGCCTAGGGGGGCCCATGGGAGACACATTGAGCATAACCATTTCAAAATGTCACGCAGAAACAGGGAACCAACCTCAGCTTCAAAATGGATAACATCCCAGCTGACACACCACAGTAACGGGAGGGAGGGAGGGAGGGATGGAGGGAAAACAGACTATGACAAACGAGAGGAGAGGAAAGAGGGATATAAGATTAGCGAATAATGGAGACAGAGAAAACCAAATCAAACAGATGAAAATGTTATTTTTTTAAACATAAAGTGGGTAAAGCAAAGAGAGCAAGAGTGAATGGAAAGGGGTCAAAAGGAGGAAAGGAAAGCAAAACAGGGAGGGCTGCATTCTATTTACTCTCCACACCAGTGACCTAGAGGGGCTCCAGAATAACGTCTATATTTGTGTTGGCCCCAGCCCTGGATATTGTCATGCTGATTCACATTTATTTATATATATTTCTGGATTTGTTCTGCTCGAAGAGGTCCTGTTTGAGTTGGCGGTGCTCCGCCGGACCCATCTGTTTCTGCTCACCCCGGTTCTGTTCTGTTCTGAATCATGGACAGAAGGATGGATGCAATCCAGAACCATGGAGGGCTCTAAAAACAGGTCCAAAAATATTTGTATTTACCCAAATCCATAATTCATTTCTCTGGTTGATCTCCACTATGAATCAGTGCTGGGGGGCTGGATGTTGTTAGAGGCCTGGGTCGCTGCCCCTCCTCCTCACTGGAAACACAGTGATGACAGAACACTGTTAGACCTCGTTCTTAGAATGCTACCTCAACATCATAATAATTGCGCTAACGTCACTCCAATATTCGATTCCTGATGAAAACGGGACTATTTGGCAGTTCGGTTGAAAGGTAAACTATCTGGAACTCAGTAATGCCAAGTCCAGTATCTGAAGAAGTGAATCATTGGGAAGTTCACTTCCTCATTCTGGTACTTAGATAAGTCCAACCAACTGTCCAACAAGTTGACCAATACTGATCACCAAGTTAACAAGCCATAGAGAGAGATGGAGAGATGGCGTGGCATAGAGACAGAGAAAAAAAAGAAGAGAGAGAGAAAAGGGGGATAAGGTCAGAGAAAGTGAACTCTAATGTTTCTATTTGACCTGGTTTACTATCTTAATCCCACCTCATGACACCTTGTCAGCCTGTTACAGTATCCACTCCATTACACACACTCTAGTGTGTAGGTCTCAGATGGTTCCTATGTGGATGGGCTATGTATTTCAGTATGATAATAGTTTACCAACATCTACATGGTATATGCCCTCTAACATAACTAAGTCCTGCTAGGAAGGGCAGAGGCATTTCTTACAGCACCCGTCTCTCCAACATAAGTCTAGGACCTCTGTAGTGTAGCAGGGTGTGTGAAGATGCCATGACTCTCTCGGCGCTGCATGACATCATCTCTGACCTACTTCTGTAACAGCGAGCGGGCAGCAGCCCTTTAAGACGTCTTCTCTACTCTCTTTGCATTTTTTAAAAGCGCAAACTCAACTCACTGCCTGCATTCCCTGCAGCCCAGAATTACCACAACCATCATCATGATTCTTAAACCCAATAAATGAAGGAAAGACTAACCCCTAGAAAAACTCCTATGTGGATCACTGTGTGGAGATGGTAGGGCTAACAGCCAGCCGGTAATCTGATGAATATGTATGTCAGTGAAGGAGAGAAAGACATTCGCTCATCCCAGGCCAGAAAAGCCTGCAGCCTAATTCAAGGGAAGCCCTTGGGATAATATTACGAGAGAGAGAGAGAGAGAGAGAGAGAGAGAGAGAGAGAGAGAGAGAGAGAGAGAGAGAGAGAGAGAGAGAGAGAGAGAGAGAGAGAGAGAGAGAGAGAGAGAGACAGAGAGACAGAGAGACAGAGAGAGAAAGAGAGAGAAAGAGAGAGACAGAGAGAGAAAGAGAGAGAGAGAGAGAGAGAGAGAGAGAGAGAGAGAGAGAGAGAGAGACAGAGAGACAGAGAGACAGAGAGAGAAAGAGAGAGAAAGAGAGAGACAGAGAGAGAAAGAGAGAGAGAGAGAGAGACAGAGAGAGACAGAGAGAGAAAGAGAGAGAAAGAGAGAGACAGAGAGAGAAAGAGAGAGAGAGAGAAAAGGAGTGAAGAAACAGAGAGATAAGATTATATTTGACATGTTGAAATCCCGTCCTTCCCTCTGTGTTTCAGAGGAAAGACAGAGACATGGAGAGAGCAGATCAGTAGAACCTTAATGTTCCTTCAACACATCATATATTCAGCACTATGCAGCTGAACCAGATAGTGAACCAGATTAGTAAAATAAAGGAGCATCTTAGTAAATGGAAAATATGTAGATCATACTATATTCAGAAATATAGTAGATATAGTGTAGTAACATGTAGTATGTCTAGCTAGCCCCTCCCTTTGGCTGTTGTGGTGATATTTCCTTGGCAACCCCTCATCCAGTGATTATTTGAGCAGCAGGGAAACTCCACCTCTCACTAATCAATACACCTCCAACTCTCTATCCCTCCTTCTGTATCCCTACTTCTGTATCCCTCCTTCTATTGTAAACTGTCATGGTCAAAACAAATAGATTCAATGGTTGTAAAGATGGGGAGAGGTCTGTCCGTAAAAAAAAGAGATGCTCTGCTTTTTTGACACCACACTCCAAAAAGCAAGTTCTGCAGGCTCTAGTTTTGTCTTATCTTGATTATTGTCCAGTCGTGTGGTCGAGTGCTGCAAGGAAGACCTAGTTAAGCTGCAGCTGGTCCAGAACAGAGCGGCACGTCTTGCTCTTCATTGTAATCAGAGGGCTGATCTAAATACTATGCATGCCAGTCTCTCTGCCAGTCTCCCTTGGCTAAGAGTTGAGGAGAGACTGACTGCATCACTTATTTTTATAAGAAACATGAATGTGTTGAAAATCCCAAATTGTTTGCATAGTCAACTTACACACAGCTCTGACACACACACTTACCCCACCAGACATGCCACCAGGGGTCTTTTCACAGTCCCCAAATCCAGAACAAATTCAAGAAAGCGTACAGTATTATATAGAGCCATTATTGCATGGAACTCCATTCCATCTCATATTGCTCAAATAAACAGCAAACCTGGTTTCAAAAAACAGATAAAGCAACATCTCACGGCACAACACCTCTCCCCTATTTGACCTAGATAGTTTGTGTGTATGTATTGAGATGTAGGCTATATGTGCCTGTTTTTGTC
>NW_028159649.1:0-32500 GCF_964263955.1 Coregonus lavaretus | reverse complement strand
TGTTCAATTTTGCAAATGATCTGAGGTGTTGTGCTACTTTGGTGTAGTGTTGTGCTAATTGTGTGAAGGAGTTTGAAAAACCGGGCCCTGTTTTCAAAATTGTGAAAACTGTAATATAATAAGAAACCTTAGGTGCTGGCTTAAGGCCGGTAGCAACCACTACAGAATGTCTGTCAGAACAAGGATGAGGCGCCATGTCCAGGTTAAGGGGAGTTTAATGGAAGAAGATGTCCACATTTACACACACATCTGACCACTCATGGTTCAGATAACTGAGAATCATGTTCAGTGAGAACTGACATTAACTATGTGGTTGTTTACATGCACGCACAATTAAACATCAGACATACAGGGATTCAGTCCACAGGAGGAAAAGTTCAGCAGGAGGGATAACTGTGGAAATGCTCATCAGGATGGGGAAAGCACATTTCTGACCACACAGTGCGCTGGGTCATAGACTAACTGAAACGGAAGTCCCGGGAATCAAGGCCTCTGATAGGCTGAACGAGATGTGGCGATAAGTATTTGGCGTGACATTAACCAATAAGACACTAACAAAAGTGGGGGTCCTCTGAATGGGAGACTAAGCTGCCCGACTAGAACTAACCAGAAGGGATGGCTAGAATCAGCTGACTGAAGCTGGCCGTTTTAACACTGTATAGTACACACACACAAATATACACAAACACTGATACACACACTAAGAGCTTCTGATTGTGACAATGGAAACATACCTCTCTCTTCCCTCCACTTTTCCACTGCAGCCTCGACTCAGCCATCACAACACAGAAAGATAAAGTGAGTGGACAACCTCTCTCTCTCTCTCCTTCTCTCTCTTCAGCAGGATAAAACCCTCAGCTCCATTTAATAGCTAATGCAGTTCTATTTGCAATCAGTACACACAAGGACAAATGCGTTCAGATTGTCCCTTATCGCCACCTGTACAAACAGATTACTGAGTGCTGTAGACTAACCATACCATATCCCTGCCTGATCACACTGCATTTTGGGCTATAGACGTATCATGTGGATAATATAACCACAGTGACCAAAACTGTATATGCTGGAAAACTCTAATTGAGAGCAACCATACCAGCATCTGTCCCTGAAGTGTAACCGTACCAGCATATGTCCCTGAAGTATAACCATACCAGCATCTGTCCCTGAAGTGTAACCGTACCAGCATCTGTCCCTGAAGTGTAACCATACCAGCATCTGTCCCTGAAGTGTAACGGTACCAGCATCTGTCCCTGAAGTGTAACCATACCAGCATCTGTCCCTGAAGTGTAACCGTACCAGCATCTGTCCCTGAAGTGTAACCGTACCCGCATCTGTCCCTGAAGTGTAACCGTACCAGCATCTGTCCCTGAAGTGTAACCGTACCAGCATCTGTCCCTGAAGTGTAACCATACCAGCATCTGTCCCTGAAGTGTAACCGTACCAGCATCTGTCCCTGAAGTGTAACCGTACCAGCATCTGTCCCTGAAGTGTAACCGCACCAGCATCTGTCCCTGAAGTGTAACCATACCAGCATCTGTCCCTGAAGTGTAACCATACCAGCATCTGTCCCTGAAGTGTAACCATACCAGCACCTGTCCCTGAAGTGTAACCGTACCAGCACATGTCCCTGAAGTGTAACCATACCATCATTTGTCCCTGAAGTGTAACCATACCAGCATCTGTCCCTGAAGTGAAACCATACCAGCATCTGTCCCTAAAGTGTAACCATACCAGCATCTGTCCTTGAAGTGTAACCATACCAGCTTCTGTCCCTGAAGTGTAACCATACCAGCACATGTCCCTGAAGTGTAACCATACCAGCATCTGTCCCTGAAGTGTAACCATACCAGCATCTGTCCCTGAAGTGAAACCATACCAGCATCTGTCCCTAAAGTGTAACCATACCAGCATCTGTCCTTGAAGTGTAACCATACCAGCTTCTGTCCCTGAAGTGTAACCATACCAGCATCTGTCCCTGAAGTGTAACCATACCAGCATCTGTCCCTGAAGTGTAACCGTACCAGCATCTGTCCCTGAAGTGTAACCATACCAGCATCTGTCCCTGAAGTGTAACCGTACCCGCATCTGTCCCTGAAGTGTAACCGTACCAGCACCTGTCCCTGAAGTGTAACCATACCAGCACCTGTCCCTGTCCCTGAAGTGTAACCGTACCAGCACCTGTCCCTGAAGTGTAACCGTACCAGCACTTGTCCCTGAAGTGTAAGTGGTAAAGGGTGTAGTCCAACAAAAGAACAGACACAATGGAGAAGGGACAGGGAGGAAAACCAACAGAAACCATGAAAGAGGCATCAGGGAGAGCTGGAGGAGAGAAGAAGTGAATGTTGAAGAGAGAGTGAGACAGTGCCCTCTGTTGACTGGTTTGAAGATAGAGGGGGACAGTGCCCTCTGTTGACTGGTTTGAAGATAGAGGGGGACAGTGCCCTCTGTTGACTGGTTTTACTCCTGCCAGAGACAAAGAGTTGGGACAAAAACAATGCACACACAAACACCCACACATACAGACACACAACACACACACACACACACACACACACACACACACACACACACACACACACACACACACACACAGACTCAGGCGTGCTTACACACACACAGGCTCATGATGTGGGTGTCCAGTTTCTGTTTGGTCTGCAGCAACACCACAACACTCACAACACCCTGCAGGAGCTTAAGTTCCGAAGTTGACTACTTAAACACAAGGACATGCTGTGTGTGTGTGTGTGTGTGTGTGTGTGTGTGTGTGTGTGTGTGTGTGTGGAACCCCACTGAGTTACAGCTGCCTGAGTGACACATGGTGGACCTCCTCTCCTCCAACCTGTCTACCGTTATCATTTACAATCCCCCCATAACTTCAAACCTAATGGCTTTCTGTACGGACCATTTTAGCTAGGCCAAGTGTCCACCCATTTCCATGCTACATAATCATTTTCCTACCCAAGCATCCAATTTCAGTCTTCCTACTCTAAACTCAAAAACCTCCACACAGCTTATTTAATGTAACCAACCGTTCCTACGACACACGTGCACACACACGGACTGTCCACCTGTGCAAACAAACAGACAAACAGACAGACAGACAGACAGGGGGTGATACAGTGGCTTGCGAAAGTATTCACCCCCCTTGGCATTTTTCCCATTTTGTTGCCTTATAACCTGGAATTAACATTTTTGGGTGGTTTGTATCATTTGATTTACACAACATGCCTACCACTTTGATGATGCAAAATATTTTTTATTGTGAAACAAACAAGAAATAAGACAAAAAAACAGAAAACTTGAGCGTGCATAACTATTCACTTTCGGGGTTATCTTTGGTCTCTTTGTTGCCTCTCTGATTAATGCCCTCCTTGCCTGGTCTGTGAGTTTTGGTGGGTGGCCCTCTCTTGGCAGGTTTGTTGTGGTGCCATATTCTTTCAATTTTTCAATAATGAATTGAATGGTGCTCCGTGGGATGTTCAAAGTTTCAGATATTTTTTTATAACCCAACCCCGATCTGTACTTCTCCACAACTTTGTCCCTGACCTGTTTGGAAAGCTCATTGGTCTTCATGGTGCCGCTTGCTTGGTGGTGCCCCTTGCTTAGTGGTGTTGCAGACTCTAGGGCCTTTCAGAACAGGTGTATATATACTGAGATCATGTGACAGATCATGTGACACTTAGATTGCACACAGGTGGACTTTATTTAACTAATTATGTGACTTCCGAAGGTAATTGGTTGCACCATATCTTATTTAGGTGCTTCATAGCAAAGGGGGTGGATACATATGCACACATCATTTTTCCGTTATTTATTTTGTAGAATTTTTAGAAACAAGTTTTTACTTCACCAATTTGGACTATTTTGTGTATGTCCATTACATGAAATCCAAATAAAAATCAATTTAAATTACAGGTTGCAATGCAACAAAATAGGAATGGATTGAATAGTGCTCCGTGGGATGTTCAAAGTTTCTGATATTTTTTTATAACCCAACCCTGATCTGTACTTCTCCACAACTTTGTCCGTGACCTGTTTGGAGAGCTCCTTGGTCTTCATGGTGCCGCTTGCTTGGTGGTGCCCCTTGCTTGGTGGCGCCCCTTGCTTAGTGGTGTTGCAGAACAGGTGTATATATACTGAGATCATGTGACACTTAGATTGCACACAGGTGGACTTTATTTAACTAATTATGTGACTTCTGAAGGTAACTGGTTGCACCAGATCTTATTTAGGGGCTTCATAGCAAAGGGGGTGAATACATATGCACACACCACTTTTCCGTTATTTATTTTTTAGAAATTTCTTAAACAAGTTTTTTTTTTTCATTTCACTTCACCAATTTTGACTATTTTGTGTATGTCCATTACATGAAATCCAAATAAAAATGCATTTAAATTACAGGTTGTAATGCAACAAAATAGGAAAAACGCCAAGGGGGGTGAATACTTTTGCAAGGCACAGTATCTATGTGACTAGTTGACAGTGAGGTAGCAGTGGGAAGTGGGAACCACACTATGTCTAGAACAAGGACAGTATACTGAACAGAACACAGAACAGCTTCAGGAAACCGCTTTAACTTAAATCCTCTCCCACTCTCCGGTTCCCTCTCTCTCTCCGTCTCCGGTTTCCTCTCTCTCTCTCCATCTCTCTTTTTCTATCCCCTTCCCCCTCTCCCGATCTCCCTCTCTCCATCTCTCCCTCTCTCTCTCTCCCCTCTCTCCCTCTCTCTCCCCCCTCCCGCTCTCTGTCCTCCCTCTCTCCATCTCTCCCGCTCTTTCTCCCCCCTCTCTCCCTCTCTCTCCCCCCTCCCGCTCTCTGTCCTCCCTCTCTCCCTCTCTCTCCCCCCTCCCGCTCTCTGTCCTCCCTCTCTCCCTCTCTCTCCCCCCTCCCGCTCTCTGTCCTCCCTCTCTCCTTCTCTCTCCCCCCTCCCGCTCTCTGTCCTCCCTCTCTCCCTCTCTCTCCCCCCTCCCGCTCTCTGTCTTCCCTCTCTCCATCTCTCTCTCAGAAGTCTTTGATGTTGGTAGAGCTCTAACACAGAGCCTCTCCAGACTCTACTTCCCCAGAATGCTAATGTGGCTCCCAGAGTCCAGACTGTGTCTGTGTGTGTGTGTGTGTGTGTGTGTGTGTGTGTGTGTGTGTGTATGTGTGTGTGTGTGTGTTTGTGTGTGTGTGTGTGTGTGTGTGTGTGTGTGTGTGTGTGTGTCTGTGTGTGTGTGTGTGTGTGTGTGTGTGTGTGTGTGTGTGTGTGTGTGCGTGCGTGCGTGTGTGTGTGCCAGTGATTTCCAACATTGCCTGCCAGTACGAAAATAAGATGGAATGTAACCAAAAGTCCCCAAATCTAAATCCAGCATGCAGGAGTTTTTATTTTTTTATTTAACGTTAATTTAACTAGGCAAGTCAGTTAAGAACAAATTCTTATTTACAATGACGGCCTGCACCGGCCAAACCCGGACGACACTGGGCCAATGGTGCGCCGCCCTATGGGACTCCCAATCACGGCCGGTTGTGATACAGCCTGCAATCGAACCAGGGGGTCTGTAGTGACGCTTCAAGCACTGAGATGCAGTGCCTTAGACCGCTGCGCCACTCTGGAGCACCACTCAGCTGCGCCACTCGGGTTGGCCATCATGCCCAGGAATATTTGGGTCCCTCTTGCGAAAACACAAAGAAAACACATTAATGGATAAATGAATGAGCGAACAAACAGACAAGTTGTGAATGAGTGTAAGGTGGTTCTATGTAGTTTGATCCTGTTGACTCTGTACAGCTGGTCCATGTGCTGTTTTCAGTGCTCTGGCAGGGGTAAGGAACTGAACTGAAGCCTGGTTCAACAGTAGTTTTCCATACAGAGTGCTGACGGCTCAGGGACTGAAACTTATTTAGGCAAGGGAAAAGACAGGCCTCATCCTCTTTCAACACAACACACCCTATCCCGCACACACACACACCTCTGCCCAGAACAGTACTACGGTTCTAGCATTCATAAACAATCTCTATCCCTCTTCCTCTGTCTCTATCCTTCCCTCTCTCCTTCTCTCTCTCCCTTCCCTCTCTCCTTCCCTCTCTCCTTCGCTCTCTCCCTTCCCTCTCTCCTTCCCTCTCCTTCGCTCTCTCCCTTCCCTCTCTCCCTTCCCTCTCTCCTTCCCTCTCTCCTTCCCTCGCTCCTTCCCTCTCTCCTTCTCTCTCTCCCTTCCATCTCTCCTTCCCTCTCTCCTTCCCTCTCTCCTTCTCTCTCTCCCTTCCTTCTCTCCTTCCCTCTCTCCTTCCCTCTCTCCTTCGCTCTCTCCCTTCCCTCTCTCCTTCCCTCTCTCCTTCTCTCTCTCCTTCTCTCTCTCTCCTTCCATCTCTCCTTCCCACTCTCCTTCCATCTCTCCTTCGCTCTCTCCCTTCTCTCTCTCCTTCTTTCTTGTCTGTCGGTTCTAAAGAAAACCCTACAATCACCACTCCTCTGCTATAATGTCCTAGATATTGGGGGAACAGTTTGGCCAGATCTATTTTTCCATTATCAGCGCGCCTGCTCCCATCATTTCCACACAAATGCCATGTTGGCATGTCGGAGGTGGCACGTCACCATGGCGATGGGTGATTTATTTGTGGCACGACACCCCCAGAGCGCCAACGAACGTCCCTAACTCCGGCCGCCAAGCTGGGCAATGCACTGGCTATAAATCCCTCTCCGACGCCAATCGAGACACCAGCAAAAAAAACGTTTAACTCTCTCTCTTTCTCACCTTTCTCTGTCTATCATTGACAGAAAAGATCAAGTCCTTTCTTCTCTCTTTCATTATGTTGTTATCCCATGTGGCCATCTCTTCCTGTTATCCCATGTGTCCATCTCTTCCTGTTATCCCATGTATCCATCTCTTCCTGCTATATCCTGGGTCCATCTCTTCCTGTTATCCCATGTGTCCATCTCTTCCTGTTATCCCCTGTGTCCATCTCTTCCTGTTATCCCATGTGTCCATCTCTTCCTGTTATCCCCTGTGTCCATCTCTTCCTGTTATCCCCTGTGTCCATCTCTTCCTGCTATAACCTGTGTCCATCTCTTCCTGTTATCCCCTGTGTCCATCTCTTCTTGCTATAACCTGTGCCAATCTCTTCCTGTTATCCCCTGTGTCCATCTCTTCATGCTATACCCTGGGTCCATCTCTTCCTGTTATCCCCTGTGTCCATCTCTTCCTGTAATCCCATGTGTCCATCTCTTCCTGTTATCCCCGTGTCCATATCTTCCTGGAATCCCCTGTGTCCATCTCTTCCTGTTATACCATGTGTCTATCTCTTCCTGTTATCCTCTGTGTTCATCTTTTCATGTTATCCCGTGTCCATCTCTTCCTGCTATACCCTGTGTCCATCTCTTCCTGTTATCCCCTGTGTCCATCTGTTCCTGTTATCCCCTGCATCCATCTCTTCCTGTTATCCCCTGTGTCCATCTTTTCCAGTTTTCCCATGTATCCATCTCTTCCTGCTATAACCTGTGTCCATCTCTTCCTGTTATCCCATGTGTCCATCTCTTCCTTTTATCCCCTGTGTCTATCTCTTCCTGTTATCCCATGTGTCCATCTCTTCCTGTTATCCCATTGTCCATCTCTTCCTGTTATCCCCTGTGTCCATCTCTTCCTGTTATCCCGTGTCCATCTCTTCCTGTTATCCCCTGTGTTCATCACTTCCTGTTATCCCATGTGTTCATCTCTTCCTATTATCCCCTGTGTTCATCTCTTCCTGTTATCCCATGTATCCATCTCTGGACACAGGTTATAGCATCTCTTCCTGTTAACCCCGTGTCCATCTCTTCCTGTTATCCCCTGTGTCCATCTCTTCCTGTTAATCCCGTGTCCATCTCTTTCTGTTATCCCCTGTGTCCATCTCTTCCTGTTTTCCCATTTTTCATCTCTTCCTGTTATCCCCTGTGTCCATCTCTTCCTGTTAACCCTGTGTCCATCTCTTCCTGTTATCCCCTGTGTCCATCTCTTCCTGTTATCCCCTGTGTCCATCTCTTCCTGTTATCCCATGTATCCATCACTTCCTGCTATAACCTGTGTCCATCTCTTCCTGTTATCCCCTGTGTCCATCTCTTCCTGTTAACCCCGTGTCCATCTCTTCCTGTTATCCCCTGTGTCCATCTCTTCCTGTTATCTCCTGTGTCCATCTCTTCCTGTTATCCCATGTGTCCATCTCTTCCTGTTATCCCGTGTCCATCTCTTCCACAGATCCCCTGTGTCCATCTCTTCCTGTTATCTCATGTGTCCATCTATTCCTGTCATCCCATGTGTCCATCTCTTCCTGTTATCCCTGTGTCCATCTCTTCCTGTTATCCCCTGTGTCCATCTTTTCCTGTTATCCCCTGTGTTCATCTCTTCATGTTATCCCGTGTCCATCTCTTCCTGCTATACCTTGTGTCCATCTCTTCCTGTTATCCCCTGTGTCCATCTCTTCCTGTTATCCCCTGTGTCCATCTCTTCCTGTTATCCCCTGTGTCCATCTCTTCCTGTTATCCCATGTATCCATCTCTTCCTGCTATAACCTGTGTCCATCTCTTCCTGTTATCCCATGTGTCCATCTCTTCTTGTTATCCCCTGTGTTCATCTCTTCCTGTTATCCCCTGTGTCCATCTCTTCCTGTTATCCCCTGTCTCCATCTCTTCCTGTTATCCCATGTGGCCATCTCTTCCTGCTATAACCTGTGTACATCTCTTCCTGTTATCCCATGTGTCCATCTCTTCCTGTTATCCCCTGTGTCCATCTCTTCCTGTTATCCCATGTATCCATCTCTTCCTGCTATTAAACTGTGTCCATCTCTTCCTGTTATCCCCTGTGTCCATCTCTTCCTGTTAACCCCGTGTCCATCTCTTCCTGTTATCCCCTGTGTCCATCAATTCCTGTTTACCCCGTGTCCATCTCTTCCTGTTATCCCCTGTGTCCATCTCTTCCTGTTATCCCCTGTGTCCATCTCTTCCTGTTATCCCATGTGTCCATCTCTTCCTGTTAACCCCTGTGTCCATCTCTTCCTGCTATCCCCTGTGTCTATCTCTTCCTGTTATCCCCTGTGTCCATCTCTTCCTGTTATCCCGTGTCCATCTCTTCCTGTTATCCCCTGTGTTCATCACTTCCTGTTATCCCATGTGTTCATCTCTTCCTATTATCCCCTGTGTTCATCTCTTCCTGTTATCCCATGTATCCATCTCTGGACACAGGTTATAGCATCTCTTCCTGTTAACCCCGTGTCCATCTCTTCCTGTTATCCCCTGTGTCCATCTCTTCCTGTTAATCCCGTGTCCATCTCTTTCTGTTATCCCCTGTGTCCATCTCTTCCTGTTTTCCCATTTTTCATCTCTTCCTGTTATCCCCTGTGTCCATCTCTTCCTGTTAACCCTGTGTCCATCTCTTCCTGTTATCCCCTGTGTCCATCTCTTCCTGTTATCCCCTGTGTCCATCTCTTCCTGTTATCCCATGTATCCATCACTTCCTGCTATAACCTGTGTCCATCTCTTCCTGTTATCCCCTGTGTCCATCTCTTCCTGTTAACCCCGTGTCCATCTCTTCCTGTTATCCCCTGTGTCCATCTCTTCCTGTTATCTCCTGTGTCCATCTCTTCCTGTTATCCCATGTGTCCATCTCTTCCTGTTATCCCGTGTCCATCTCTTCCACAGATCCCCTGTGTCCATCTCTTCCTGTTATCTCATGTGTCCATCTATTCCTGTCATCCCATGTGTCCATCTCTTCCTGTTATCCCTGTGTCCATCTCTTCCTGTTATCCCCTGTGTCCATCTTTTCCTGTTATCCCCTGTGTTCATCTCTTCATGTTATCCCGTGTCCATCTCTTCCTGCTATACCTTGTGTCCATCTCTTCCTGTTATCCCCTGTGTCCATCTCTTCCTGTTATCCCCTGTGTCCATCTCTTCCTGTTATCCCCTGTGTCCATCTCTTCCTGTTATCCCATGTATCCATCTCTTCCTGCTATAACCTGTGTCCATCTCTTCCTGTTATCCCATGTGTCCATCTCTTCTTGTTATCCCCTGTGTTCATCTCTTCCTGTTATCCCCTGTGTCCATCTCTTCCTGTTATCCCCTGTCTCCATCTCTTCCTGTTATCCCATGTGGCCATCTCTTCCTGCTATAACCTGTGTCCATCTCTTCCTGTTATCCCATGTGTCCATCTCTTCCTGTTATCCCCTGTGTCCATCTCTTCCTGTTATCCCATGTATCCATCTCTTCCTGCTATTAAACTGTGTCCATCTCTTCCTGTTATCCCCTGTGTCCATCTCTTCCTGTTAACCCCGTGTCCATCTCTTCCTGTTATCCCCTGTGTCCATCAATTCCTGTTTACCCCGTGTCCATCTCTTCCTGTTATCCCCTGTGTCCATCTCTTCCTGTTATCCCCTGTGTCCATCTCTTCCTGTTATCCCATGTGTCCATCTCTTCCTGTTAACCCCTGTGTCCATCTCTTCCTGCTATCCCCTGTGTCTATCTCTTCCTGTTATCCCCTGTGTCCATCTCTTCCTGTTAACCCCGTGTCCATCTCTTCCTGTTATCCCCTGTGTCCATCTCTTCCTGTTATCCCCTGTGTCCATCTCTTCCTGTTATCCCCTGTGTCCATCTCTTCCTGTTATCTCCTGTGTCCATCTCTTCCTGTTATCCCATGTGTCCATCTCTTCCTGTTATCCCCTGTGTCCATCTCTTCCACAGATCCCCTGTGTCCATCTCTTCCTGTTATCTCATGTGTTCATCTCTTCCTGTTGTCCCATGTTTCCATCTCTTCCTGTTATCCCCTGTGTCCATCTGTTCCTGTTATCCCATGTGTCCATATCTTACTGTTATCCCCTTTGTCCATCTCTTCCTGTTATCCCCTGTGTCCATCTCTTCCTGTTATCCTATGTGTACATCTCTTCCTGTTATCCCCTGTGTCCATCTCTTCCTGTTAACCCCGTGTCCATCTCTTCCTGTTATCCCCTGTGTCCATCTCTTCCTGTTATCCCCTGTGTCCATCTCTTCCTGTTATATCATGTGTCCATCTCTTCCTGTTGTCTCATGTGTCCATCTCTTCCTGTTATCCCCTGTGTCCATCTCTTCCTGTTATCCCCTGTGTCTATCTCTTCCTGTTATCCCATGTGTCCATCTCTTCCTGTTATCTCATGTGTCCATCTCTTCCTGTTATCCCATGTGTCCATCTCTTCCTGTTATCCCCTGTGTCCATCTCTTCCACAGATCCCCTGTGTCCATCTCTTCCTGTTACCTCATGTGTCCATCTCTTCCTGTTGTCCCATGTGTCCATCTCTTCCTGTTATTCCCTGTGTCTATCTCTTCCTGTTATCCCCTGTGTCTATCTCTTCCTGTTATCCCCTGTGTCCATCTCTTCCTGTTATCCCCTGTGTCCATCTCTTCCTGTTATCTCATGTGTCCATCTCTTCCTGTTGTCTCATGTGTCCATCTCTTCCTGTTATCCCCTGTGTCCATCTCTTCCTGTTATCCCCTGTGTCCATCTCTTCCTGTTATCCCATGTATCCATCTCTTCCTGCTATATCCTGGGTCCATCTCTTCCTGTTATCCCATGTGTCCATCTCTTCCTGCTACACCCTGTGTCCATCTCTTCCTGTTATCCCCTGTGTCCATCTCTTCCTGTTATCCCCTGTGTCCATCTCTTCCTGTTATCCCATGTATCCATCTCTTCCTGCTATATCCTGGGTCCATCTCTTCCTGTTATCCCCTGTGTCCATCTCTTCCTGTTATCTCATGTGTCCATCTCTTCCTGTTATCCCCTGTCTCCATCTCTTCCTGTTATCCCACGTGTCCATCTCTTCCTGTTATCACATGTGTCCATCTCTTCCTGTTATCCCCTGTGTCGATCTCTTCCTGTTATCCCATGTGTCCATCTCTTCCTGTTATCCCATGTGTCCATCTCTACCTGTTATCCCCTGTGTCCATCTCTTCCACAGATCCCCTGTGTCCATCTCTTCCTGTTATCTCATGTGTCCATCTCTTCCTGTTATCCCCTGTGTCCATCTCTTCCTGTTATCCCATGTATCCATCTCGTCCTGTTATCCCATGTGGCTATCTCTTCCTGTTATCCCCTGTGTCCATCTCTTCATGTTATTCCGTGTCCATCTCTTCCTGCTATACCCTGTGTCCATCTCTTCCTGTTATCCCCTGTGTCCACCTCTTCCTGTTATCCCATGTGTCCATCTCTTCCTGCTACACCCTGTGTCCATCTCTTCCTGTTATCCCCTGTGTCCATCTCTTCCTGTTATCCCCTGTGTCTATCTCTTCCTGTTATCCCATGTGTCCATCTCTTCCTGTTATCCCCTGTGTCCATCTCTTCCTGTTATCCCCTGTGTCCATCTCTTCCTGTTATCCCATGTATCCATCTCTTCCTGCTATATCCTGGGTCCATCTCTTCCTGTTATCCCATGTGTCCATCTCTTCCTGCTACACCCTGTGTCCATCTCTTCCTGTTATCCCCTGTGTCCATCTCTTCCTGTTATCCCCTGTGTCCATCTATTCCTGTTATCCCATGTATCCATCTCTTCCTGCTATATCCTGGGTCCATCTCTTCCTGTTATCCCATGTGTCCATCTCTTCCTGTTATCCCCTGTGTCCATCTCTTCCTGTTATCCCATTGTGTCCATCTCTTCCTGTTATCCCCTGTGTCCATCTCTTCCTGATATCCCCTGTGTCCATCTCTTCCTTCTATAACCTGTGTCCATCTCTTCCTGTTATCCCCTGTGTCCATCTCTTCCTGCTATAACCTCTGCCCATCTCTTCCTGTTATCCCCTGTGTTCATCTCTTCCTGCTATACCCTGTGTCCATCTCTTCCTGTTATCCCATGTGTCCATCTCTTCCTGTTATCCCCTGTGTCCATCTCTTCCTGTTATCCCATGTATCCATCTCTTCCTGCTATTAAACTGTGTCCATCTCTTCCTGTTATCCCCTGTGTCCATCTCTTCCTATTAACCCCGTGTCCATCTCTTCCTGTTATCCCCTGTGTCCATCAATTCCTGTTTACCCCGTGTCCATCTCTTCCTGTTATCCCCTGTGTCCATCTCTTCCTGTTATCCCCTGTGTCCATCTCTTCCTGTTATCCCATGTGTCCATCTCTTCCTGTTAACCCCTGTGTCCATCTCTTCCTGCTATCCCCTGTGTCTATCTCTTCCTGTTATCCCCTGTGTCCATCTCTTCCTGTTAACCCCGTGTCCATCTCTTCCTGTTATCCCCTGTGTCCATCTCTTCCTGTTATCCCCTGTGTCCATCTCTTCCTGTTATCCCCTGTGTCAATCTCTTCCTGTTATCTCCTGTGTCCATCTCTTCCTGTTATCCCATGTGTCCATCTCTTCCTGTTATCCCCTGTGTCCATCTCTTCCACAGATCCCCTGTGTCCATCTCTTCCTGTTATCTCATGTGTTCATCTCTTCCTGTTGTCCCATGTTTCCATCTCTTCCTGTTATCCCCTGTGTCCATCTGTTCCTGTTATCCCATGTGTCCATATCTTGGTGTTATCCCCTTTGTCCATCTCTTCCTGTTATCCCCTGTGTCCATCTCTTCCTGTTATCCTATGTGTACATCTCTTCCTGTTATCCCCTGTGTCCATCTCTTCCTGTTAACCCCGTGTCCATCTCTTCCTGTTATCCCCTGTGTCCATCTCTTCCTGTTATCCCCTGTGTCCATCTCTTCCTGTTATATCATGTGTCCATCTCTTCCTGTTGTCTCATGTGTCCATCTCTTCCTGTTATCCCCTGTGTCCATCTCTTCCTGTTATCCCCTGTGTCTATCTCTTCCTGTTATCCCATGTGTCCATCTCTTCCTGTTATCTCATGTGTCCATCTCTTCCTGTTATCCCATGTGTCCATCTCTTCCTGTTATCCCCTGTGTCCATCTCTTCCACAGATCCCCTGTGTCCATCTCTTCCTGTTACCTCATGTGTCCATCTCTTCCTGTTGTCCCATGTGTCCATCTCTTCCTGTTATCCCCTGTGTCTATCTCTTCCTGTTATCCCCTGTGTCTATCTCTTCCTGTTATCCCCTGTGTCCATCTCTTCCTGTTATCCCCTGTGTCCATCTCTTCCTGTTATCTCATGTGTCCATCTCTTCCTGTTGTCTCATGTGTCCATCTCTTCCTGTTATCCCCTGTGTCCATCTCTTCCTGTTGTCCCATGTGTCCATCTCTTCCTGTTATCCCCTATGTCCATCTTTTCCTGTTATCCCATGTGTCCATCTCTTCCTGTTATCCCCTGTGTCCATCTCTTCCACAGATCCCCTGTGTCCATCTCTTCCTGTTATCTCATGTGTCCATCTCTTCCTGTTATCCCCTGTGTCCATCTCTTCCACAGATCCCCTGTGTCCATCTCTTCCTGTTATCTCATGTGTCCATCTCTTCCTGTTATCCCCTGTGTCCATCTCTTCCTGTTATCTCATGTGTCCATCTCTTCCTGTTATCCCCTGTCTCCATCTCTTCCTGTTATCCCACGTGTCCATCTCTTCCTGTTATCACATGTGTCCATCTCTTCCTGTTATCCCCTGTGTCGATCTCTTCCTGTTATCCCATGTGTCCATCTCTTCCTGTTATCCCATGTGTCCATCTCTACCTGTTATCCCCTGTGTCCATCTCTTCCACAGATCCCCTGTGTCCATCTCTTCCTGTTATCTCATGTGTCCATCTCTTCCTGTTATCCCCTGTGTCCATCTCTTCCTGTTATCCCATGTATCCATCTCGTCCTGTTATCCCATGTGGCTATCTCTTCCTGTTATCCCCTGTGTCCATCTCTTCATGTTATTCCGTGTCCATCTCTTCCTGCTATACCCTGTGTCCATCTCTTCCTGTTATCCCCTGTGTCCACCTCTTCCTGTTATCCCATGTGTCCATCTCTTCCTGTTATCCCCTGTGTCTATCTCTTCCTGTTATCCCCTGTGTTCATCTCTTCATGTTATCCCGTGTCCATCTCTTCCTGCTACACCCTGTGTCCATCTCTTCCTGTTATCCCCTGTGTCCATCTCTTCCTGTTATCCCCTGTGTCTATCTCTTCCTGTTATCCCATGTGTCCATCTCTTCCTGTTATCCCCTGTGTCCATCTCTTCCTGTTATCCCCTGTGTCCATCTCTTCCTGTTATCCCATGTATCCATCTCTTCCTGCTATATCCTGGGTCCATCTCTTCCTGTTATCCCATGTGTCCATCTCTTCCTGCTACACCCTGTGTCCATCTCTTCCTGTTATCCCCTGTGTCCATCTCTTCCTGTTATCCCCTGTGTCCATCTCTTCCTGTTATCCCATGTATCCATCTCTTCCTGCTATATCCTGGGTCCATCTCTTCCTGTTATCCCCTGTGTCCATCTCTTCCTGTTATCTCATGTGTCCATCTCTTCCTGTTATCCCCTGTCTCCATCTCTTCCTGTTATCCCACGTGTCCATCTCTTCCTGTTATCACATGTGTCCATCTCTTCCTGTTATCCCCTGTGTCGATCTCTTCCTGTTATCCCATGTGTCCATCTCTTCCTGTTATCCCATGTGTCCATCTCTACCTGTTATCCCCTGTGTCCATCTCTTCCACAGATCCCCTGTGTCCATCTCTTCCTGTTATCTCATGTGTCCATCTCTTCCTGTTATCCCCTGTGTCCATCTCTTCCTGTTATCCCATGTATCCATCTCGTCCTGTTATCCCATGTGGCTATCTCTTCCTGTTATCCCCTGTGTCCATCTCTTCATGTTATTCCGTGTCCATCTCTTCCTGCTATACCCTGTGTCCATCTCTTCCTGTTATCCCCTGTGTCCACCTCTTCCTGTTATCCCATGTGTCCATCTCTTCCTGCTACACCCTGTGTCCATCTCTTCCTGTTATCCCCTGTGTCCATCTCTTCCTGTTATCCCCTGTGTCTATCTCTTCCTGTTATCCCATGTGTCCATCTCTTCCTGTTATCCCCTGTGTCCATCTCTTCCTGTTATCCCCTGTGTCCATCTCTTCCTGTTATCCCATGTATCCATCTCTTCCTGCTATATCCTGGGTCCATCTCTTCCTGTTATCCCATGTGTCCATCTCTTCCTGCTACACCCTGTGTCCATCTCTTCCTGTTATCCCCTGTGTCCATCTCTTCCTGTTATCCCCTGTGTCCATCTATTCCTGTTATCCCATGTATCCATCTCTTCCTGCTATATCCTGGGTCCATCTCTTCCTGTTATCCCATGTGTCCATCTCTTCCTGTTATCCCCTGTGTCCATCTCTTCCTGTTATCCCATTGTGTCCATCTCTTCCTGTTATCCCCTGTGTCCATCTCTTCCTGATATCCCCTGTGTCCATCTCTTCCTTCTATAACCTGTGTCCATCTCTTCCTGTTATCCCCTGTGTCCATCTCTTCCTGCTATAACCTCTGCCCATCTCTTCCTGTTATCCCCTGTGTTCATCTCTTCCTGCTATACCCTGTGTCCATCTCTTCCTGTTATCCCATGTGTCCATCTCTTCCTGTTATCCCCTGTGTCCATCTCTTCCTGTTATCCCATGTATCCATCTCTTCCTGCTATTAAACTGAGTCCATCTCTTCCTGTTATCCCCTGTGTCCATCTCTTCCTGTTAACCCCGTGTCCATCTCTTCCTGTTATCCCCTGTGTCCATCAATTCCTGTTTACCCCGTGTCCATCTCTTCCTGTTATCCCCTGTGTCCATCTCTTCCTGTTATCCCCTGTGTCCATCTCTTCCTGTTATCCCATGTGTCCATCTCTTCCTGTTAACCCCTGTGTCCATCTCTTCCTGCTATCCCCTGTGTCTATCTCTTCCTGTTATCCCCTGTGTCCATCTCTTCCTGTTAACCCCGTGTCCATCTCTTCCTGTTATCCCCTGTGTCCATCTCTTCCTGTTATCCCCTGTGTCCATCTCTTCCTGTTATCCCCTGTGTCCATCTCTTCCTGTTATCTCCTGTGTCCATCTCTTCCTGTTATCCCATGTGTCCATCTCTTCCTGTTATCCCCTGTGTCCATCTCTTCCACAGATCCCCTGTGTCCATCTCTTCCTGTTATCTCATGTGTTCATCTCTTCCTGTTGTCCCATGTTTCCATCTCTTCCTGTTATCCCCTGTGTCCATCTGTTCCTGTTATCCCATGTGTCCATATCTTACTGTTATCCCCTTTGTCCATCTCTTCCTGTTATCCCCTGTGTCCATCTCTTCCTGTTATCCTATGTGTACATCTCTTCCTGTTATCCCCTGTGTCCATCTCTTCCTGTTAACCCCGTGTCCATCTCTTCCTGTTATCCCCTGTGTCCATCTCTTCCTGTTATCCCCTGTATTCATCTCTTCCTGTTATATCATGTGTCCATCTCTTCCTGTTGTCTCATGTGTCCATCTCTTCCTGTTATCCCCTGTGTCCATCTCTTCCTGTTATCCCCTGTGTCTATCTCTTCCTGTTATCCCATGTGTCCATCTCTTCCTGTTATCTCATGTGTCCATCTCTTCCTGTTATCCCATGTGTCCATCTCTTCCTGTTATCCCCTGTGTCCATCTCTTCCACAGATCCCCTGTGTCCATCTCTTCCTGTTACCTCTTGTGTCCATCTCTTCCTGTTGTCCCATGTGTCCATCTCTTCCTGTTATCCCCTGTGTCTATCTCTTCCTGTTATCCCCTGTGTCTATCTCTTCCTGTTATCCCCTGTGTCCATCTCTTCCTGTTATCCCCTGTGTCCATCTCTTCCTGTTATCTCATGTGTCCATCTCTTCCTGTTGTCTCATGTGTCCATCTCTTCCTGTTATCCCCTGTGTCCATCTCTTCCTGTTGTCCCATGTGTCCATCTCTTCCTGTTATCCCCTATGTCCATCTTTTCCTGTTATCCCATGTGTCCATCTCTTCCTGTTATCCCCTGTGTCCATCTCTTCCACAGATCCCCTGTGTCCATCTCTTCCTGTTATCTCATGTGTCCATCTCTTCCTGTTATCCCCTGTGTCCATCTCTTCCACAGATCCCCTGTGTCCATCTCTTCCTGTTATCTCATGTGTCCATCTCTTCCTGTTATCCCCTGTGTCCATCTCTTCCTGTTATCTCATGTGTCCATCTCTTCCTGTTATCCCCTGTCTCCATCTCTTCCTGTTATCCCACGTGTCCATCTCTTCCTGTTATCACATGTGTCCATCTCTTCCTGTTATCCCCTGTGTCGATCTCTTCCTGTTATCCCATGTGTCCATCTCTTCCTGTTATCCCATGTGTCCATCTCTACCTGTTATCCCCTGTGTCCATCTCTTCCACAGATCCCCTGTGTCCATCTCTTCCTGTTATCTCATGTGTCCATCTCTTCCTGTTATCCCCTGTGTCCATCTCTTCCTGTTATCCCATGTATCCATCTCGTCCTGTTATCCCATGTGGCTATCTCTTCCTGTTATCCCCTGTGTCCATCTCTTCATGTTATTCCGTGTCCATCTCTTCCTGCTATACCCTGTGTCCATCTCTTCCTGTTATCCCCTGTGTCCACCTCTTCCTGTTATCCCATGTGTCCATCTCTTCCTGTTATCCCCTGTGTCTATCTCTTCCTGTTATCCCCTGTGTTCATCTCTTCATGTTATCCCGTGTCCATCTCTTCCTGCTACACCCTGTGTCCATCTCTTCCTGTTATCCCCTGTGTCCATCTCTTCCTGTTATCCCCTGTGTCTATCTCTTCCTGTTATCCCATGTGTCCATCTCTTCCTGTTATCCCCTGTGTCCATCTCTTCCTGTTATCCCCTGTGTCCATCTCTTCCTGTTATCCCATGTATCCATCTCTTCCTGCTATATCCTGGGTCCATCTCTTCCTGTTATCCCATGTGTCCATCTCTTCCTGCTACACCCTGTGTCCATCTCTTCCTGTTATCCCCTGTGTCCATCTCTTCCTGTTATCCCCTGTGTCCATCTCTTCCTGTTATCCCATGTATCCATCTCTTCCTGCTATATCCTGGGTCCATCTCTTCCTGTTATCCCATGTGTCCATCTCTTCCTGTTATCCCCTGTGTCCATCTCTTCCTGTTATCCCATTGTGTCCATCTCTTCCTGTTATCCCCTGTGTCCATCTCTTCCTGATATCCCCTGTGTCCATCTCTTCCTTCTATAACCTGTGTCCATCTCTTCCTGTTATCCCCTGTGTCCATCTCTTCCTGCTATAACCTCTGCCCATCTCTTCCTGTTATCCCCTGTGTTCATCTCTTCCTGCTATACCCTGTGTCCATCTCTTCCTGTTATCCCCTGTGTCCATCTCTTCCTGTAATCCCATGTGTCCATCTCTTCCTGTTATCCCCGTTTCCATATCTTCCTCGAATCCCCTGTGTCCATCTCTTCCTGTTATACCCTGTGTCTATCTCTTCCTGTTATCCCCTGTGTTCATCTCTTCATGTTATCCCGTGTCCATCTCTTCCTGCTATACCCTGTGTCCATCTCTTCCTGTTATCCCCTGTGTCCATCTGTTCCTGTTATCCCCTGCATCATCTCTTCCTGTTATCCCGTGTCCATCTTTTCCTGTTTTCCCATGTATCCATCTCTTACTGCTATAACCTGTGTCCATCTCTTCCTTTTATCCCATGTGTCCATCTCTTCCTTTTATCCCCTGTGTATATCTCTTCCTGTTATCCCATGTGACCATCTCTTCCTGTTATCCCATTGTCCATCTCTTCCTGTTATCCCCTGTGTCCATCATTCCTGTTATCCCGTGTCCATCTCTTCCTGTTATCCCCTGTGTTCATCACTTCCTGTTATCCCATGTGTTCATCTCTTCCTATTATCCCCTGTGTTCATCTCTTCCTGTTATCCCATGTATCCATCTCTGGACACAGGTTATAGCATCTCTTCCTGTTAACCCCGTGTCCATCTCTTCCTGTTATCCCCTGTGTCCATCTCTTCCTGTTAACCCCGTGTCCATCTCTTTCTGTTATCCCCTGTGTCCATCTCTTCCTGTTTTCCCATTTTTCATCTCTTCCTGTTATCCCTGTGTCCATCTCTTCCTGTTAACCCTGTGTCCATCTCTTCCTGTTATCCCCTGTGTCCATCTCTTCCTGTTATCCCCTGTGTCCATCTCTTCCTGTTATCCCATGTATCCATCACTTCCTGCTATAACCTGTGTCCATCTCTTTCTGTTATCCCCTGTGTCCATATCTTCCTGTTAACCCCGTGTCCATCTCTTCCTGTTATCCCCTGTGTCCATCTCTTCCTGTTATCTCCTGTGTCCATCTGTTCCTGTTATCCCCTGCATCATCTCTTCCTGTTATCCCGTGTCCATCTTTTCCTGTTTTCCCATGTATCCATCTCTTACTGCTATAACCTGTGTCCATCTCTTCCTTTTATCCCATGTGTCCATCTCTTCCTTTTATCCCCTGTGTCTATCTCTTCCTGTTATCCCATGTGACCATCTCTTCCTGTTATCCCATTGTCCATCTCTTCCTGTTATCCCCTGTGTCCATCATTCCTGTTATCCCGTGTCCATCTCTTCCTGTTATCCCCTGTGTTAATCTCTTCCTGTTATCCCATGTATCCATCTCTGGACACAGGTTATAGCATCTCTTCCTGTTAACCCCGTGTCCATCTCTTCCTGTTATCCCCTGTGTCCATCTCTTCCTGTTAACCCCGTGTCCATCTCTTTCTGTTATCCCCTGTGTCCATCTCTTCCTGTTTTCCCATTTTTCATATCTTCCTGTTATCCCCTGTGTCCATCTCTTCCTGTTAACCCTGTGTCCATCTCTTCCTGTTATCCCCTGTGTCCATCTCTTCCTGTTATCCCCTGTGTCCATCACTTCCTGTTATCCCATGTATCCATCACTTCCTGCTATAACCTGTGTCCATCTCTTCCTGTTATCCCCTGTGTCCATCTCTTCCTGTTAACCCCGTGTCCATCTCTTCCTGTTATCCCCTGTGTCCATCTCTTCCTGTTAGCTCCTGTGTCCATCTCTTCCTGTTATCCCATGTGTCCATCTCTTCCTGTTATCCCCTGTGTCCATCTCTTCCACAGATCCCCTGTGTCCATCTCTTCCTGTTATCTCATGTGTCCATCTCTTCCTGTCATCCCATGTGTCCATCTCTTCCTGTTATCCCTGTGTCCATCTCTTCCTGTTATCCCCTGTGTCCATCTTTTCCTGTTATCCCCTGTGTTCATCTCTTCATGTTATCCCGTGTCCATCTCTTCCTGCTATACCCTGTGTCCATCTCATCCTGTTATCCCCTGTGTTCATCTCTTCCTGTTATCCCCTGTGTCCATCTCTCCCTGTTATCCCCTGTGTACATCTCTTCCTGTTATCCCATGTATCCATCTCTTCCTGCTATAACCTGTGTCCATCTCTTCCTGTTATCCCATGTGTCCATCTCTTCCTGTTATCCCCTGTGTTCATCTCTTCCTGTTATCCCCTGTGTCCATCTCTTCCTGTTATCCCCTGTCTCCATCTCTTCCTGTTATCCCATGTGGCCATCTCTTCCTGCTATAACCTGTGTCCATCTCTTCCTGTTATCCCATGTGTCCATCTCTTCCTGTTATCCCCTGTGTCCATCTCTTCCTGTTATCCCATGTATCCATCTCTTCCTGCTATTAAACTGTGTCCATCTCTTCCTGTTATCCCCTGTGTCCATCTCTTCCTGTTAACCCCGTGTCCATCTCTTCCTGTTATCCCCTGTGTCCATCTCTTCCTGTTTACCCCATGTCCATCTCTTCCTGTTATCCCCTGTGTCCATCTCTTCCTGTTATCCCCTGTGTCCATCTCTTCCTGTTATCCCATGTGTCCATCTCTTCCTGTTATCCCATGTGTCCATCTCTTCCTGTTATCCCCTGTGTCCATCTCTTCCACAGATCCCCTGTGTCTATCTCTTCCTGTTATCTCATGTGTTCATCTCTTCCTGTTGTCCCATGTTTCCATCTCTTCCTGTTATCCCCTGTGTCCATCTCTTCCTGTTATCCCATGTGTCCATCTCTTCCTGTTATCCCATGTGTCCATCTCTTCCTGTTATCCCCTGTGTCCATCTCTTCCACAGATCCCCTGTGTCTATCTCTTCCTGTTATCTCATGTGTTCATCTCTTCCTGTTGTCCCATGTTTCCATCTCTTCCTGTTATCCCCTGTGTCCATCTGTTCCTGTTATCCCATGTGTCCATATCTTACTGTTATCCCCTTTGTCCATCTCTTCCTGTTATCCCCTGTGTCCATCTCTTCCTGTTATCCTATGTGTACATCTCTTCCTGTTATCCCATGTGTCCATCTCTTCCTGTAATCCCCTGTGTCCATCTCTTCCTGTTATCCCCTGTGTCCATCTCTTCCACAGATCCCCTGTGTCCATCTCTTCCTGTTACCTCATGTGTCCATCTCTTCCTGTTGTCCCATGTGTCCATCTCTTCCTGTTATCCCCTGTGTCTATCTCTTCCTGTTATCCCCTGTGTCAATCTCTTCCTGTTATCCCCTGTGTCCATCTCTTCCTGTTATCTCATTTGTCCATCTCTTCCTGTTGTCTCATGTGTCCATCTCTTCCTGTTATCCCCTGTGTCCATCTCTTCCTGTTGTCCCATGTGTCCATCTCTTCCTGTTATCCCCTATGTCCATCTTTTCCTGTTATCCCATTTGTCCATCTCTTCCTGTTATCCCCTGTGTCCATCTCTTCCACAGATCCCCTGTGTCCATCTCTTCCTGTTATCTCATGTGTCCATCTCTTCCTGTTATCCCCTGTGTCCATCTCTTCCACATATCCCCTGTGTCCATCTCTTCCTGTTATCTCATGTGTCCATCTCTTCCTGTTATCCCCTGTGTCCATCTCTTCCTGTTATCTCATGTGTCCATCTCTTCCTGTTATCCCCTGTGTCCATCTCTTCCTGTTAACCCCGTGTCCATCTCTTCCTGTTATCCCATGTGTCCATCTCTTCCTGTTATCCCATTGTCCATCTCTTCCTGTTATCCCCTGTGTCCATCATTCCTGTTATCCCGTGTCCATCTCTTCCTGTTATCCCCTGTGTTCATCACTTCCTATTATCCCATGTGTTCATCTCTTCCTATTATCCCCTGTGTTCATCTCTTCCTGTTATCCCATGTATCCATCTCTGGACACAGGTTATAGCATCTCTTCCTGTTAACCCCGTGTCCATCTCTTCCTGTTATCCCCTGTGTCCATCTCTTCCTGTTATCCCATGTATCCATCTCTTCCTGTTATTAAACTGTGTCCATCTCTTCCTGTTATCCCCTGTGTCCATCTCTTCCTGTTAACCCCGTGTCCATCTCTTCCTGTTATCCCCTGTGTCCATCTCTTCCTGTTTACCCCGTGTCCATCTCTTCCTGTTATCCCCTGTGTCCATCTCTTCCTGTTATCCCCTGTGTCCATCTCTTCCTGTTATCCCATGTGTCCATCTCTTCCTGTTAACCCCTGTGTCCATCTCTTCCTGCTATCCCCTGTGTCTATCTCTTCCTTTTATCCACTTTGTCCATCTCTTCCTGTTAACCCCGTGTCCATCTCTTCCTGTTATCCCCTGTGTCCATCTCTTCCTGTTATCCCATGTGTCCATCTCTTCCTGTTATCCCCTGTGTCCATCTCTTCCACAGATCCCCTGTGTCCATCTCTTCCTGTTATCTCATGTGTCCATCTATTCCTGTTATCCCCTGTGTCCATCTCTTCCACAGATCCCCTGTGTCCATCTCTTCCTGTTATCTCATGTGTCCATCTCTTCCTGTTATTCCCTGTGTCCATCTCTTCCTGTTATCTCATGTGTCCATCTCTTCCTGTTATCTCCTGTGTCCATCTCTTCCTGTTATCCCACGTGTCCATCTCTTCCTGTTATCCCATTTGTCCATCTCTTCCTGTTATCCCCTGTGTCCATCTCTTCCTGTTATCCCATGTGTCCATCTCTTCCTGTTATCCCATGTGTCCATCTCTTCCTGTTATCCCCTGTGTCCATCTATTCCACAGATCCCCTGTGTCCATCTCTTCCTGTTATCTCATGTGTCCATCTCTTCCTGTTATACCCTGTGTCCATCTCTTCCAGTTATCTCATGTGTCCATCTCTTCCTGTTATCCCCTGTGTCTATCTCTTCCTGTTATCCCCTGTGTCTATCTCTTCCTGTTATCCCCTGTGTCCATCTCTTCCTGTTATCCCCTGTGTCCATCTCTTCCTGTTATATCATGTGTCCATCTCTTCCTGTTGTCTCATGTGTCCATCTCTTCCTGTTATCCCCTGTGTCCATCTCTTCCTGTTATCCCATGTGTCCATCTATTCCTGTTATCCCCTGTGTCCATCTCTTCCTGTTATCCCATGTGTCCATCTCTTCCTGTTATCCCCTGTGTCCATCTCTTCCACAGATCCCCTGTGTCCATCTCTTCCTGTTATCTCATGTGTCCATCTCTTCCTGTTATCCCCTGTGTCTATCTCTTCCTGTTATCCCCTGTGTCCATCTCTTCCTGTTGTCTCATGTGTCCATCTCTTCCTGTTTTCCCCAGTGTCCATCTCTTCATGTTATCCCATGTGTCCATCTCTTCCTGTTATCCCCTGTGTCCATCTCTTCCTGTTATACCCTGTGTCCATCTCTTCCTGTTATCCCCTGTGTCCATCTCTTCCTGTTATCCCATGTGTCCATCTCTTCCTGTTATCCCATGTGTCCATCTCTTCCTGTTATCCCCTGTGTCCATCTCTTCCTGTTATCCCATGTGTCCATCTCCTCCTGTTATCCCCTGTGTCCATCTCTTCCACAGATCTCCTGTGTCCATCTCTTCCTGTTATCTCATGTGTCCATCTCTTCCTGTTATCCCCTGTGTCCATCTCTTCCTGTTATCTCATGTGTCCATCTCTTCCTGTTATCCCCTGTGTCCATCTCTTCCTGTTATCCCCTGTGTCCATCTCTTCCTGTTATCCCATGTGTCCATCTCTCCCTGTTATCATTTGTGTTCATCTCTTCCTGTTATCCCATTTGTCCACCTCTTCCTGTTATCCCCTGTGTCCATCTCTTCCACAGATCCCCTGTGTCCATCTCTTCCTGTTATTTCATGTGTCCATCTCTTCCTGTTATCCCCTGTGTCCAGCTCTTCCTGTTATCACTTGTGTCCATCTCTTCCTGTTATCCCCTGTGTCCATTTCTTCCTGTTATCCCATGTGTCCATCTCTTCCTGTTATCCCCTGTGTCCATCTCTTCCACAGATCCCCTGTGTCCATCTCTTCCTGTTATCTTATGTGTTCATCTCTTCCCTTTGTCCCATGTTTCCATCTCTTCCTGTTATCCCATGTGTCAATATCTTCCTGTTATCCCCTGTGTCCATCTCTTCCTGTTATCCCCTGTGTCCATCTCTTCCTGTTATCCTATGTGTCCATCTCTTCCTGTTATCCCCTGTGTCCATCTCGTCCTGTTAACCCCGTGTCCATCTCTTCCTGTTATCCCCTGTGTCCATCTCTTCCTGTTATCCCCTGTGTCCATCTCTTCCTGTTATCTCATGTGTCCATCTCTTCCTGTTGTCTCAAGTGTCCATGTCTTCCTGTTATCCCCTGTGTCCATCTCTTCCTGTTATCTCATGTGTCCATCTCTTCCTGTTATCCCCTGTGTCCATCTCTTCCTGTTATCTCATGTGTCCATCTCTTCCTGTTATCCCCTGTGTCTATCTCTTCCTGTTATCCCCTGTGTCCATCTCTTCCTGTTATCCCCTGTGTCCATCTCTTCCTGTTTCTCATGTGTCCATCTCTTCCTGTTATCTCATGTGTCCATCTCTTCCTGTTGTCTCATGTGTCCATCTCTTCCTGTTATCCCCTGTGTCCATCTCTTCCTGTTATCCCATGTGTCCATCTCTTCCTGTTATCCCCTGTGTCCATCTCTTCCTGTTATCCAATGTGTCCATCTCTTCCTGTTATTCCCTGTGTCCATCTCTTCCACAGATCCCCTGTGTCCATCTCTTCCTGTTATCTCATGTGTCCATCTCTTCCTGTTATCCCCTGTGTCCATCTCTTCCTGTTATCCCCTGTGTCCATCTCTTCCTGTTATCCCATGTGTCCATCTCTTCCTGTTATCCCCTGTGTCCATCTCTTCCTGTTATCCCATGTGTCCTTCTCTTCCTGTTATCCCCTGTGTCCATCTCTTCCACAGATCCCCTGTGTCCATCTCTTCCTGTTATCCCCTAGTCTATCTCTTCCTGTTATCCCCTGTATCCATCTCTTCCTGTTATCCCCTGTGTCCATCTCTTCCTGTTATCTCATGTGTCCTTCTCTTCCTGTTATCCCCTGTGTCCATCTCTTCCTGTTATCCCCTGTGTCCATCTCTTCCACAGATCCCCTGTGTCCATCTCTTTCTGTTATCTCATGTGTTCATCTCTTCCTGTTATCCCCTGTGTCCATCTCTTCCTGTTATCTCATGTGTCCATCTCTTCCTGTTATCCCCTGTGTCCATCTCTTCCTGTTATCTCATGTGTCCATCTCTTCCTGACATCCCATGTGTCCATCTCTTCCTGTTATCCCCTGTGTCCATCTCTTCCACATATCCCCTGTGTCCATCTCTTCCTGTTATCTCATGTGTTCATCTCTTCCTGTTATCCCCTGTGTCCATCTCTTCCTGTTATCTCATGTGTCCATCTCTTCCTGTTATCCCCTGTGTCTATCTCTTCCTGTTATCCCCTGTGTCTATCTCTTCCTGTTATCCCCTGTGTCCATCTCTTCCTGTTATCCCCTGTGTCCTTCTCTTCCTGTTATCTCATGTGTCCATCTCTTACTGTTGTCTCATGTGTCCATCTCTTCCTGTTATCCCCTGTGTCCATCTCTTCCTGTTGTCCCATGTGTCCATCTCTTCCTGTTATCCCCTATGTCCATCTTTTCCTGTTATCCCATGTGTCCATCTCTTCCTGTTATCCCCTGTGTCCATCTCTTCCACAGATCCCCTGTGTCCATCTCTTCCTGTTATCTCATTTGTCCATCTCTTCCTGTTATCCCCTGTGTCCATCTCTTCCACAGATCCCCTGTGTCCATCTCTTCCTGTTATCTCATGTGTCCATCTCTTCCTGTTATCCCCTGTGTCCATCTCTTCCTGTTAACTCATGTGTCCATCTCTTCCTGTTATCCCCTGTGTCCATCTCTTCCTGTTAACCCCGTGTCCATCTCTTCCTGTTATCCCATGTGTCCATCTCTTCCTGTTATCCCATTGTCCATCTCTTCCTGTTATCCCCTGTGTCCATCATTCCTGTTATCCCGTGTCCATCTCTTCCTGTTATCCCCTGTGTTCATCACTTCCTATTATCCCATGTGTTCATCTCTTCCTATTATCCCCTGTGTTCATCTCTTCCTGTTATCCCATGTATCCATCTCTGGACACAGGTTATAGCATCTCTTCCTGTTAACCCCGTGTCCATCTCTTCCTGTTATCCCCTGTGTCCATCTCTTCCTGTTATCCCATGTATCCATCTCTTCCTGCTATTAAACTGTGTCCATCTCTTCCTGTTATCCCCTGTGTCCATCTCTTCCTGTTAACCCCGTGTCCATCTCTTCCTGTTATCCCCTGTGTCCATCTCTTCCTGTTTACCCCGTGTCCATCTCTTCCTGTTCTCCCCTGTGTCCATCTCTTCCTGTTATCCCCTGTGTCCATCTCTTCCTGTTATCCCATGTGTCCATCTCTTCCTGTTAACCCCTGTGTCCATCTCTTCCTGCTATCCCCTGTGTCTATCTCTTCCTTTTATCCACTGTGTCCATCTCTTCCTGTTAACCCTGTGTCCATCTCTTCCTGTTATCCCCTGTGTCCATCTCTTCCTGTTATCCCATGTGTCCATCTCTTCCTGTTATCCCCTGTGTCCATCTCTTCCACAGATCCCCTGTGTCCATCTCTTCCTGTTATCTCATGTGTCCATCTATTCCTGTTATCCCCTGTGTCCATCTCTTCCACAGATCCCCTGTGTCCATCTCTTCCTGTTATCTCATGTGTCCATCTCTTCCTGTTATTCCCTGTGTCCATCTCTTCCTGTTATCTCATGTGTCCATCTCTTCCTGTTATCTCCTGTGTCCATCTCTTCCTGTTATCCCACGTGTCCATCTCTTCCTGTTATCCCATTTGTCCATCACTTCCTGTTATCCCCTGTGTCCATCTCTTCCTGTTATCCCATGTGTCCATCTCTTCCTGTTATCCCATGTGTCCATCTCTTCCTGTTATCCCCTGTGTCCATCTATTCCACAGATCCCCTGTGTCCATCTCTTCCTGTTATCTCATGTGTCCATCTCTTCCTGTTATACCCTGTGTCCATCTCTTCCTGTTATCTCATGTGTCCATCTCTTCCTGTTATCCCCTGTGTCCATCTCTTCCTGTTATCCCCTGTGTCTATCTCTTCCTGTTATCCCCTGTGTCTATCTCTTCCTGTTATCCCCTGTGTCCATCTCTTCCTGTTATCCCCTGTGTCCATCTCTTCCTGTTGTCTCATGTGTCCATCTCTTCCTGTTATCCCCTGTGTCCATCTCTTCCTGTTATCCCATGTGTCCATCTCTTCCTGTTATCCCCTGTGTCCATCTCTTCCTGTTATCCCATGTGTCCATCTCTTCCTGTTATCCCCTGTGTCCATCTCTTCCACAGATCCCCTGTGTCCATCTCTTCCTGTTATCTCATGTGTCCATCTCTTCCTGTTATCCCCTGTGTCTATCTCTTCCTGTTATCCCCTGTGTCCATCTCTTCCTGTTGCCTCTTGTGTCCATCTCTTCCTGTTATCCCCAGTGTCCATCTCTTCATGTTATCCCATGTGTCCATCTCTTCCTGTTATCCCCTGTGTCCATCTCTTCCTGTTATCCCCTGTGTCCATCTCTTCCTGTTATCCCATGTGTCCATCTCTTCCTGTTATCCCATGTGTCCATCTCTTCCTGTTATCCCCTGTGTCCATCTCTTCCTGTTATCCCATGTGTCCATCTCTTCCTGTTATCCCCTGTGTCCATCTCTTCCACAGATCTCCTGTGTCCATCTCTTCCTGTTATCTCATGTGTCCACCTCTTCCTGTTATCCCCTGTGTCCATCTCTTCCTGTTATCTCATGTGTCCATCTCTTCCTGTTATCCCCTGTGTCCATCTCTTCCTGTTATCCCATGTGTCCATCTCTCCCTGTTATCATTTGTGTTCATCTCTTCCTGTTATCCCATTTGTCCACCTCTTCCTGTTATCCCCTGTGTCCATCTCTTCCACAGATCCCCTGTATCCATCTCTTCCTGTTATTTCATGTGTCCATCTCTTCCTGTTATCCCCTGTGTCCATCTCTTCCTGTTATCCCCTGTGTCCATCTCTTCCTGTTATCCCCTGTGTCCATTTCTTCCTGTTATCCCATGTGTCCATCTCTTCCTGTTATCCCCTGTGTCCATCTCTTCCAAAGATCCCCTGTGTCCATCTCTTCCTGTTATCTCATGTGTTCATCTCTTCCTGTTGTCCCATGTTTCCATCTCTTCCTGTTATCCCATGTGTCCATATCTTCCTGTTATCCCCTGTGTCCATCTCTTCCTGTTATCCCCTGTGTCCATCTCTTCCTGTTATCCTATGTGTCCATCTCTTCCTGTTATCCCCTGTGTCCATCTCTTCCTGTTAACCCCGTGTCCATCTCTTCCTGTTATCCCCTGTGTCCATCTCTTCCTGTTATCCCCTGTGTCCATGTCTTCCTGTTATCCCCTGTGTCCATCTCTTCCTGTTATCTCATGTGTCCATCTCTTCCTGTTATCCCCTGTGTCCATCTCTTCCTGTTATCTCATGTGTCCATCTCTTCCTGTTATCCCCTGTGTCTATCTCTTCCTGTTATCCCCTGTGTCCATCTCTTCCTGTTATCCCCTGTGTCCATCTCTTCCTGTTTCTCATGTGTCCATCTCTTCCTGTTATCTCATGTGTCCATCTCTTCCTGTTACCCATGTGTCCATCTCTTCCTGTTATCCCCTGTGTCCATCTCTTCCTGTTATCCAATGTGTCCATCTCTTCCTGTTATTCCCTGTGTCCATCTCTTCCACAGATCCCCTGTGTCCATCTCTTCCTGTTATCTCATGTGTCCATCTCTTCCTGTTATCCCCTGTGTCCATCTCTTCCTGTTATCCCCTGTGTCCATCTCTTCCTGTTATCCCATGTGTCCATCTCTTCCTGTTATCCCCTGTGTCCATCTCTTCCTGTTATCCCATGTGTCCTTCTCTTCCTGTTATCCCCTGTGTCCATCTCTTCCACAGATCCCCTGTGTCCATCTCTTCCTGTTATCCCCTGTGTCTATCTCTTCCTGTTATCCCCTGTATCCATCTCTTCCTGTTATCCCCTGTGTCCATCTCTTCCTGTTATCTCATGTGTCCTTCTCTTCCTGTTATCCCCTGTGTCCATCTCTTCCTGTTATCCCCTGTGTCCATCTCTTCCACAGATCCCCTGTGTCCATCTCTTTCTGTTATCTCATGTGTTCATCTCTTCCTGTTATCCCCTGTGTCCATCTCTTCCTGTTATCTCATGTGTCCATCTCTTCCTGTTATCCCCTGTGTCCATCTCTTCCTGTTATCTCATGTGTCCATCTCTTCCTGTCATCCCATGTGTCCATCTCTTCCTGTTATCCCCTGTGTCCATCTCTTCCACATATCCCCTGTGTCCATCTCTTCCTGTTATCTCATGTGTTCATCTCTTCCTGTTATCCCCTGTGTCCATCTCTTCCTGTTATCTCATGTGTCCATCTCTTCCTGTTATCCCCTGTGTCTATCTCTTCCTGTTATCCCCTGTGTCTATCTCTTCCTGTTATCCCCTGTGTCCATCTCTTCCTGTTATCCCATGTGTCCTTCTCTTCCTGTTATCTCATGTGTCCATCTCTTCCTGTTGTCTCATGTGTCCATCTCTTCCTGTTATCCCCTATGTCCATCTATTCCTGTTATCCCATGTGTCCATCTCTTCCTGTTATCCCCTGTGTCCATCTTTTCATGTTATCCCATGTGTCCATCTCTTCCTGTTATCCCCTGTGTCCATCTCTTCCACAGATCCCCTGTGTCCATCTCTTCATGTTATCCCCTGTGTCTATCTCTTCCTGTTATCCCCTGTGTCCATCTCTTCCTGTTATCTCATGTGTCCATCTCTTCCTGTTGTCTCATGTGTCCATCTCTTCCTGTTATCCCCTATGTCCATCTCTTCCTGTTATCCCATGTGTCTATCTCTTCCTGTTATCCCCTGTGTCCATCTCTTCCTGTTATCTCATGTGTCCATCTCTTCCTGTTGTCTCATGTGTCCATCTCTTTCTGTTATCCCCTGTGTCCATCTCTTCCTGTTATCCCCTGTGTCCATCTCTTCCTGTTATCCCCTGTGTCCATCTCTTCCTGTTATCCCATGTGTCCATCTCTTCCTGTTATCCCGTGTCCATCTCTTCCACAGATCCCCTGTGTCCATCTCTTCCTGTTATCCCCTGTGTCCATCTCTTCCTGTTATCCCATGTGTCCATCTCTTCCTGTTATCCCGTGTCCATCTCTTCCTGTTATCCCATGTGTCCATCTCTTCCTGTTATCCCCTGTGTCCATCTCTTCCTGTTATCCCATGTGTCCATCTCTTCCTGTTATCCCCTGTGTCCATCTCTTCCACAGATCCCGTGTCCATCTCTTCCTGTTATCTCATGTGTCCATCTCTTCCTGTTATCCCCTGTGTCAATCTCTTCCTGTTATCCCATGTGTCCATCTCTTCCTGTTATCCCCTGTGTCCATCTCTTCCTGTTATCCCATGTGTCCATCTCTTCCTGTTATCCCCTGTATCCATCTCTTCCTGTTATCCCATGTGTCCATCTCTTCCTGTTATCCCCTGTGTCCATCTCTTCCTGTTGTCTCATGTGTCCATCTCTTCCTGTTATCCCCTATGTCCATCTCTTCCTGTTATCCCATGTGTCTATCTCTTCCTGTTATCCCCTGTGTCCATCTCTTCCTGTTATCTCATGTGTCCATCTCTTCCTGTTGTCTCATGTGTCCATCTCTTTCTGTTATCCCCTGTGTCCATCTCTTCCTGTTATCCCCTGTGTCCATCTCTTCCTGTTATCCCCTGTGTCCATCTCTTCCTGTTATCCCATGTGTCCATCTCTTCCTGTTATCCCGTGTCCATCTCTTCCACAGATCCCCTGTGTCCATCTCTTCCTGTTATCCCCTGTGTCCATCTCTTCCTGTTATCCCATGTGTCCATCTCTTCCTGTTATCCCGTGTCCATCTCTTCCTGTTATCCCATGTGTCCATCTCTTCCTGTTATCCCCTGTGTCCATCTCTTCCTGTTATCCCATGTGTCCATCTCTTCCTGTTATCCCCTGTGTCCATCTCTTCCACAGATCCCGTGTCCATCTCTTCCTGTTATCTCATGTGTCCATCTCTTCCTGTTATCCCCTGTGTCAATCTCTTCCTGTTATCCCATGTGTCCATCTCTTCCTGTTATCCCCTGTGTCCATCTCTTCCTGTTATCCCATGTGTCCATCTCTTCCTGTTATCCCCTGTATCCATCTCTTCCTGTTATCCCATGTGTCCATCTCTTCCTGTTATCCCCTGTGTCCATCTCTTCCACATATCCCCTGTGTCCATCTCTTCCTGTTACCTCATGTGTCCATCTCTTCCTGTTATTCCATGTGTTCATCTCTTCCTGTTACCCCCTGTGTCCATCTCTTCCACA
>NW_028159650.1:0-16901 GCF_964263955.1 Coregonus lavaretus | reverse complement strand
GGTTGCCAGGCCAGTCTCAATCTCTCTCTCTCTCTCTCTCTCTCTCTCTCTCTCTCTCTCTCTCCTCTCTCTCTCTCTCTCTCTTCTCTCTCTCTCTCTCTCTCTCTCTCTCTCTCTCTCTCTCTCTCTCTCTCTCTCTCTCTGTGTCTCTCTCTCTCTCTCTCTCTCTCTCTCTCTCTCTGTCTCTCTCTCTCTGTCTCTCTCTCTCTCTCTCGCTCTCTCTCTATTTCTCTCTTTCTTTTGCTTTCTCTCACTCTCTCCCCCTCTCCTGCTCTCTATCTCTCTCCCGCCCCCTCTGTCTCTCTCTCTCGCTCTACCCCTATTTCTCTCTCTCTCTCTCTCTCTCTCTCTCTCTCTCTCTCTCTCTCTCTCTCTCCTCTCTCTCTCTCCCTCTGTCTCTCTCTCTCTCCACCCCACCCCCCCATGCAGAGTCCAGTTGATGCGTTCTTCAGGCCAGTCTCTGGGCATCAGTATCATGGGAGGTAGAGGGATGGGCAGCAGGCTGAGCAGTGGAGAGATGATGAGAGGAGTGTTCATTAAACACATTACACCAGACAGCCCCGCTGGACACAACGGCACCCTGAAGACTGGAGACAGGATACTGGAGGTAGGGAGAGGGGAGAGGGTGGGGTGTGTGTTTGTGTTGGTGTGTGATGAGAGGAGTGTTCATTAAAGAGGTGTGTGTGTGTGTGTGTGTGTGTGTGTGTGTGTGTGTGTGTGTGTGTGTGTGTATCTTACCCATGTGAATGTGTGTTTCTTCCTTCTGGGGAGTTTTCCACTGTGATTCTTCTTCTCCTTCTCCTTCTCCTTCTCCTTCTCCTTCTCCGTCTCCTTCTCCTTATTCTCCTTCTTCTCCTTCTCCTTCTCCTTCTCCTTCTCCTTCTCCTTCTCCTTCTCCTTCTCCTTCTCCGTCTCCGTCTCCTTCTCCTTCTCCTTCTCCTTCTCCGTCTCCTTCTCCGTCTCCTTCTCCTTCTCCGTCTCCTTCTCCGTCTCAAACTCCTTCTCCGTCTCCTTCTCCTTCTCCTTCTCCTTCTCCGTCTCCTTCTCCTTCTCCTTCTCCGTCTCCTTCTCCGTCTCCTTCTCCTTCTCCGTCTCCTTCTCCTTCTCCTTCTCCTTCTCCTTCTCCTTCTCCTTCTCCTTCTCCTTCTCCCTCTCCTTCTCCGTCGCCTTCTCCTTCTCCTTCCCCGTCTCCTTCTCCTTCTCCATCTCCTTCTTCTTCTCCTTCTTCTTCTTCTTCTTCTCCTTCTGCTTGCTCTTTGAAGTCTAGTCAGATTTACTGTAAAGCACTTTGTGACAACTGCTGATGTAAAAAGGGCTTTATGAATGCATTTGATGGTTGATTGATTGATGGTTGATCAGGTAGGAGGCATGGATCTGAGAGATGCCAGTCATGAGCAGGCAGTGGAGGCCATCCGTAGTGCTGGAGACCCTGTTGTCTTCCTGGTACAGACTGGACAACACAAATCACAGGTTGGTTTAGTTTAGAACTGACACTCACATCCATACAGTGGCTTGTGAAGGTATTCACTCCCCTTGGCATTTTTCCTATTTTGTTGCCTTACAACCTGGAATTCAAATGGATTTTTGAGGGGTTTGTATCATTTGATTTACATAACATGCCTACCACTTTGAAGATGCAAAATAATTTTTTTTGTGAAACAAACAAGAAATAAGACAAAAAAACAGAAAACTTGAGCGTGCATTACTATTCACTTCATTTTTGGGGGGTCATAGCAAAGGGGGTGAATACATATGTACGCACCACTTTTCCGTTATTTATTTTTCATAATTTTTTGAAACAAGTTATTTTTTTTCATTTCACTTCACCAATTTGGACTATTTTTGTGTATGTCCATTACATGAAATCCAAATAAAAATCTATTTAAATTCCAGGTTGTAATGCAACAAAATAGGAAAAACGCCAAGGGGGCTGTATACTTTTGCAAGGCACTGTATGTAACCTTATATAGAAGCCCTCTGCGTATGCTGCAAATACGAAATACATCCTTAGATATCATGTGTCGTCTCTCTCTGTCTCTCTCTGTCCTCTGCGTTTCATATCTTCTTCCCATCAGTTTTCTCCTGTGCTCTCCAACCATGAGAGGCAAGCCTCAGCATCACACATGGACTCGCTGAACAACAAGGTTTTTTGTATTTCTGTGTGTCTTCCCATTTTTGTATTAAGATATGCTATATTCTGTGTAGAATGTGGATCTGTGTAGCATAGCATTTGACGTTAGAATATAGAACAGCTTGGCAACTCTATGTTGTATACTAGAGTACATAGAGTTGGCTAGAGGGCACATCAGGGATGCTAAAACAGGTGCATATTCTATCCAACTCTATGCACTAGACACATATGCTGGTAGTCGTGGGTTGTTGTGTCATGTCTAGTATGTGTTGTTGATTCCCATGTGTTTTTCCTCATAGCAACAGAACTATACCTAATAGTCTGTACTCTGTACATGGTGTGTATTCCCCGTTTGGCCTGTATATAGGTGCCAGAGAGCCACAGTGGGCTGTTCCTTAGTCTCTCCCCCGCCAACCCCTTCACCCCTACTCCCTTTAAGGTTTGTTACACCTGTGTGTGTGTGTGTGTGTGTGAGTCAGTGTGTCTGTGTCACCCTAACCATAACCCCAAAACAGACCCTTTTATTCACATAGTGCTCTTATACAGCATCTCACTAACACTAATACATACCTGTCTGCATGTGTATATATGGGGGGCATGTGTTGTTTTGAACACACCCTGTATTCCTGTGTTTTTTCCCTGCATCTTCAGCCAACAGCCAATAGGACGGCCAGGAGAAGACCCATAACTGTCTCTGCACCAATCACACTGCGAGACACGGAAGATGAATGCTGGAGTGGGTTACACGTGCACGCACCCCCACACACACACACACACACACACGCACATGCACATGCACATCATTATAGGCCTGCCAGAAACAACCAATATCCCCCTAGACACAGGTGGCGCTATTACCACGATGTTTAAATCTACCCAGTCCTCTCATACCTCCACAAGTGTATAAGAGTTGTTTCTGGACACGGCCTTCATTTCCTACTTTAACCCTTTGTTGTCTTTCGTTCTCTCTCTCTTTCTCTACATCTCTGCTGTTTTCTCTGTTTTCTTCTCCTCCCTCACAGAGAAGATGATGTCCAGGTATGGCAGTCTGCCAGGTGAGCTCCATATGATAGAGCTGGAGAAGAGTCCCAGGGGAGTCACTAGCACTGATGCCCGGGGCCAGGGTCTGGTTCCTGGTCTGGGTCTCAGCCTGACAGAGGACAGGGATGGGTCCAGAGCCCACCTCGGTGTCTACGTGGCTGGGGTCGACCCCCAGGGGGCAGCGGGGCGAGACGGACGGATACGGGTGGGGGACGAGCTACTGGAGGTGAGTCAGTGTGTGTGTCAGAGAGAGAAAGAGACACCCACACTTCAGGTGGGAGTATGCCCCCTTTCAGTTTGTTTTACTGACTCGTAGAAGTAGAAAGTTGAATGGAGACAGCCCTGAATGGAGCTGCCCATGCTGTCACAGAAGACATTATGGCCCATATACAAAGAAGGACCCTCTATCCACCTCTATGATGGCCAGATACAAAGAAGGTCCCTCTATCCACCTCTATGATGGCCAGGTACAAATAAGGACCCTCTATCCACCTCTATGATGGCCAGGTACAAAGAAGTACCCTCTATCCACCTCTATGATGGCCAGGTACAAAGAAGGACCCTCTATCCACCTATATGATGGCCAGGTACAAAGAAGGACCCTCTATCCACCTATATGATGGCCAGGTACAAAGAAGGTCCCTCTATCCACCTCTATGATGGCCAGATACAAAGAAGGTCCCTCTATCCACCTCTATGATGGCCAGGTACAAATAAGGACCCTCTATCCACCTCTATGATGGCCAGATACAAAGAAGTACCCTCTATCCACCTCTATGATGGCCAGGTACAAAGAAGGACCCTCTATCCACCTCTATGATGGCCAGGTACAAAGAAGGTCCCTCTATCCACCTATATGATGGCCAGGTACAAAGAAGGTCCCTCTATCCACCTCTATGATGGCCAGGTACAAAGAAGGTCCCTCTATCCACCTCTATGATGGCCAGGTACAAAGAAGGTCCCTCTATCCACCTCTATGATGGCCAGGTACAAAGAAGGACCCTCTATCCACGTCTATGATGGCCAGGTACAAAGAAGGACCCTCTATCCACCTCTATGATGGCCAGGTACAAAGAAGGACCCTCTATCCACCTCTATGATGGCCAGGTACAAAGAAGGTCCCTCTATCCACCTCTATGATGGCCAGTTACAAAGAAGGACCCTCTATCCACCTCTATGATGGCCAGATACAAAGAAGGACCCTCTATCCACCTCTATGATGGCCAGGTACAAAGAAGATCCCTCTATCCACCTCTATGATGGCCAGTTACAAAGAAGGACTCTCTATCCACCTCTATGATGGCCAGGTACAAAGAAGGACCCTCTATCCACCTCTATGATGGCCAGGTACAAAGAAGGACCCTCTATCCACCTCTATGATGGCCAGTTACAAAGAAGGACCCTCTATCCACCTCTATGATGGCCAGATACAAAGAAGGACCCTCTATCCACCTCTATGATGGCCAGGTACAAAGAAGGTCCCTCTATCCACCTCTATGATGGCCAGTTACAAAGAAGGACCCTCTATCCACCTCTATGATGGCCAGGTACAAAGAAGTACCCTCTATCCACCTCTATGATGGCCAGGTACAAAGAAGGACCCTCTATCCACCTCTATGATGGCCAGGTACAAAGAAGTACCCTCTATCCACCTCTATGATGGCCAGGTACAAAGAAGGACCCTCTATCCACCTATATGATGGCCAGGTACAAAGAAGGACCCTCTATCCACCTCTATGATGGCCAGATACAAAGAAGTACCCTCTATCCACCTCTATGATGGCCAGATACAAAGAAGGTCCCTCAATCCACCTCTATGATGGCCAGGTACAAAGAAGGTCCCTCTATCCACCTATATGATGGCCAGGTACAAAGAAGGTCCCTCTATCCACCTCTATGATGGCCAGGTACAAAGAAGGTCCCTCTATCCACCTCTATGATGGCCAGGTACAAAGAAGGACCCTCTATCCACCTCTATGATGGCCAGGTACAAAGAAGGACCCTCTATCCACCTCTATGATGGCCAGGTACAAAGAAGGTCCCTCTATCCACCTCTATGATGGCCAGTTACAAAGAAGGACCCTCTATCCACCTCTATGATGGCCAGATACAAAGAAGGACCCTCTATCCACCTCTATGATGGCCAGGTACAAAGAAGGACCCTCTATCCACCTCTATGATGGCCAGTTACAAAGAAGGACCCTCTATCCACCTCTATGATGGCCAGATACAAAGAAGGACCCTCTATCCACCTCTATGATGGCCAGATACAAAGAAGGACCCTCTATCCACCTCTATGATGGCCAGGTACAAAGAAGGTCCCTCTATCCACCTCTATGATGGCCAGTTACAAAGAAGGACCCTCTATCCACCTCTATGATGGCCAGGTACAAAGAAGTACCCTCTATCCACCTCTATGATGGCCAGGTACAAAGAAGGACCCTCTATCCACCTCTATGATGGCCAGGTACAAAGAAGTACCCTCTATCCACCTCTATGATGGCCAGGTACAAAGAAGGACCCTCTATCCACCTATATGATGGCCAGGTACAAAGAAGGACCCTCTATCCACCTCTATGATGGCCAGATACAAAGAAGTACCCTCTATCCACCTCTATGATGGCCAGGTACAAAGAAGGACCCTCTATCCACCTATATGATGGCCAGGTACAAAGAAGGACCCTCTATCCACCTCTATGATGGCCAGATACAAAGAAGTACCCTCTATCCACCTCTATGATGGCCAGATACAAAGAAGGTCCCTCAATCCACCTCTATGATGGCCAGGTACAAAGAAGGTCCCTCTATCCACCTATATGATGGCCAGGTACAAAGAAGGTCCCTCTATCCACCTCTATGATGGCCAGGTACAAAGAAGGTCCCTCTATCCACCTCTATGATGGCCAGGTACAAAGAAGGACCCTCTATCCACCTCTATGATGGCCAGGTACAAAGAAGGACCCTCTATCCACCTCTATGATGGCCAGGTACAAAGAAGGTCCCTCTATCCACCTCTATGATGGCCAGTTACAAAGAAGGACCCTCTATCCACCTCTATGATGGCCAGATACAAAGAAGGACCCTCTATCCACCTCTATGATGGCCAGGTACAAAGAAGGACCCTCTATCCACCTCTATGATGGCCAGTTACAAAGAAGGACCCTCTATCCACCTCTATGATGGCCAGATACAAAGAAGGACCCTCTATCCACCTCTATGATGGCCAGATACAAAGAAGGACCCTCTATCCACCTATATGATGGCCAGGTACAAAGAAGGACCCTCTATCCACCTCTATGATGGCCAGATACAAAGAAGTACCCTCTATCCACCTCTATGATGGCCAGGTACAAAGAAGGACCCTCTATCCACCTCTATGATGGCCAGGTACAAAGAAGGTCCCTCTATCCACCTATATGATGGCCAGGTACAAAGAAGGTCCCTCTATCCACCTCTATGATGGCCAGGTACAAAGAAGGTCCCTCTATCCACCTCTATGATGGCCAGGTACAAAGAAGGTCCCTCTATCCACCTCTATGATGGCCAGGTACAAAGAAGGACCCTCTATCCACGTCTATGATGGCCAGGTACAAAGAAGGACCCTCTATCCACCTCTATGATGGCCAGGTACAAAGAAGGACCCTCTATCCACCTCTATGATGGCCAGGTACAAAGAAGGTCCCTCTATCCACCTCTATGATGGCCAGTTACAAAGAAGGACCCTCTATCCACCTCTATGATGGCCAGATACAAAGAAGGACCCTCTATCCACCTCTATGATGGCCAGGTACAAAGAAGATCCCTCTATCCACCTCTATGATGGCCAGTTACAAAGAAGGACTCTCTATCCACCTCTATGATGGCCAGGTACAAAGAAGGACCCTCTATCCACCTCTATGATGGCCAGGTACAAAGAAGGACCCTCTATCCACCTCTATGATGGCCAGTTACAAAGAAGGACCCTCTATCCACCTCTATGATGGCCAGATACAAAGAAGGACCCTCTATCCACCTCTATGATGGCCAGGTACAAAGAAGGTCCCTCTATCCACCTCTATGATGGCCAGTTACAAAGAAGGACCCTCTATCCACCTCTATGATGGCCAGGTACAAAGAAGTACCCTCTATCCACCTCTATGATGGCCAGGTACAAAGAAGGACCCTCTATCCACCTCTATGATGGCCAGGTACAAAGAAGTACCCTCTATCCACCTCTATGATGGCCAGGTACAAAGAAGGACCCTCTATCCACCTATATGATGGCCAGGTACAAAGAAGGACCCTCTATCCACCTCTATGATGGCCAGATACAAAGAAGTACCCTCTATCCACCTCTATGATGGCCAGATACAAAGAAGGTCCCTCAATCCACCTCTATGATGGCCAGGTACAAAGAAGGTCCCTCTATCCACCTATATGATGGCCAGGTACAAAGAAGGTCCCTCTATCCACCTCTATGATGGCCAGGTACAAAGAAGGTCCCTCTATCCACCTCTATGATGGCCAGGTACAAAGAAGGACCCTCTATCCACCTCTATGATGGCCAGGTACAAAGAAGGACCCTCTATCCACCTCTATGATGGCCAGGTACAAAGAAGGTCCCTCTATCCACCTCTATGATGGCCAGTTACAAAGAAGGACCCTCTATCCACCTCTATGATGGCCAGATACAAAGAAGGACCCTCTATCCACCTCTATGATGGCCAGGTACAAAGAAGGACCCTCTATCCACCTCTATGATGGCCAGTTACAAAGAAGGACCCTCTATCCACCTCTATGATGGCCAGATACAAAGAAGGACCCTCTATCCACCTCTATGATGGCCAGATACAAAGAAGTACCCTCTATCCACCTCTATGATGGCCAGGTACAAAGAAGAACCATCTATCCAACTTTATGATGGCCAGATACAAAGAAGTACCCTCTATTCACCTCTATGATGGCCAGGTACAAAGAAGTACCCTCTATCCACCTCTATGATGGCCAGATACAAAGAAGGTCCCTCAATCCACCTCTATGATGGCCAGGTACAAAGAAGGTCCCTCTATCCACCTATATGATGGCCAGGTACAAAGAAGGTCCCTCTATCCACCTCTATGATGGCCAGGTACAAAGAAGGTCCCTCTATCCACCTCTATGATGGCCAGGTACAAAGAAGGACCCTCTATCCACCTCTATGATGGCCAGGTACAAAGAAGGACCCTCTATCCACCTCTATGATGGCCAGGTACAAAGAAGGTCCCTCTATCCACCTCTATGATGGCCAGTTACAAAGAAGGACCCTCTATCCACCTCTATGATGGCCAGATACAAAGAAGGACCCTCTATCCACCTCTATGATGGCCAGATACAAAGAAGTACCCTCTATCCACCTCTATGATGGCCAGGTACAAAGAAGAACCATCTATCCAACTTTATGATGGCCAGATACAAAGAAGTACCCTCTATTCACCTCTATGATGGCCAGGTACAAAGAAGGACCCTCTATCCACCTCTATGATGGCCAGGTACAAAGAAGGTCCCTCTATCCACCTCTATGATGGCCAGGTACAAATAAGGACCCTCTATCCACCTCTATGATGGCCAGGTACAAAGAAGGACCCTCTATCCACCTCTATGATGGCCAGATACAAAGAAGTACCCTCTATCCACCTCTATGATGGCCAGGTACAAAGAAGGACCCTCTATCCACCTCTATGATGGCCAGATACAAAGAAGGTCCCTCAATCCACCTCTATGATGGCCAGGTACAAAGAAGGTCCCTCTATCCACCTCTATGATGGCCAGGTACAAAGAAGGTCCCTCTATCCACCTCTATGATGGCCAGGTACAAAGAAGGTCCCTCTATCCACCTCTATGATGGCCAGGTACAAAGAAGGACCCTCTATCCACCTCTATGATGGCCAGGTACAAAGAAGGACCCTCTATCCACCTCTATGATGGCCAGGTACAAAGAAGGACCCTCTATCCACCTCTATGATGGCCAGGTACAAAGAAGGTCCCTCTATCCACCTCTATGATGGCCAGTTACAAAGAAGGACCCTCTATCCACCTCTATGATGGCCAGATACAAAGAAGGACCCTCTATCCACCTCTATGATGGCCAGGTACAAAGAAGATCCCTCTATCCACCTCTATGATGGCCAGTTACAAAGAAGGACTCTCTATCCACCTCTATGATGGCCAGGTACAAAGAAGGACCCTCTATCCACCTCTATGATGGCCAGGTACAAAGAAGGACCCTCTATCCACCTCTATGATTAAATCCCACCAACCCCCCATACCCCCTTTCTCTCCCCAATTTCTAGTTACAGTCTTGTCCCGTTGCTGCAACTCCCCTACGGACTTGGGAGAGACGAAGGTCGAGAGCCATGCGTCCTTCCGAAACACGACCCTGCCAAGCTTCACTGCTTCTTGACGCACTGCTCGCTTAACCCGGAAGACAGCCGCACCAATGTGTCGGAGGAAACACCGTCCAGCTGGCGACCGAAGTCAGTTTGCAGGCGCTCGGCTCGCCACAAGGAGTCACTAGAGAGCGACGGGACAAGGAAATCCCGGTCGGACCAAACCCTCCCCTAACCCAGACGACGCTGGTCCAATTGTGCGTCGCCTCATTGGTCTCCCGATCACGGCCGGCTGTGACGCAGCCTGGGATCGAACCCGGGTCTGTGGTGAAGCCTCAAGCGCTGCGATGCAATGCCTTAGACCGCTGCGTCACTCGGGAGGCCCCGTTCCCTGTATAAGCTATAGTATAACAATATATATAATGTAGTAGTAATGTAGTAGTATTGTATGACGTATAGTAATATAGTATTTCGTATAGTAATACATTGTGATTGTTTGTAGATCAACGGTCAGATCCTGTATGGTCGTAGTCACCAGAACGCTACAGCCATCCTCAACAGCGCTCCTTCTAAAGTCCAGATCATCCTCACCAGGTATGGTATAGGACCACACACTTCACAGGAAATGGGAATACACTGCACGCTGTTGAGATGCCCCTTTTTGAGGTTTCATTTAGAAAGGTTTTGTATCAAACGTATCAAAACCATATCAAAATAATTTGACTGGTGTTATTCATATGTTTTTACTATGCTTTAAATATAGTAACTATTATAGATTTTACTCATTATCAAATGCGGTGAACATTAATCAATTTTGACCACCAATTACTTAATTCTATTTCCAAGATGGCGACTTTGATGTCTAATACAGATGTTATTGTTTTGATCAGGAATAAAGCCGCTCTGACGCAGATGGCTCAAGGACCCATCCCTGTCTCTTCCTCCCATCCCCCCGTTCCTCCCCGCTCCTCCGTCGGCACTGCCAGGAACGCCTCCTCCTCCAGCGGGCAATCTGATTGGCTAACGGGCCCTGACCTCCTGAGTTGTCCCATAATACCCGGAGTTGACAGCACCATCGAGATCTGTAAAGGACACTTGGGCCTGGGCCTCAGCATCGTGGGGGGTTGTGACACGCTACTGGTAAGAGAGAGAGAGAGAGAGAGAGAGAGAGAGAGAGAGAGAGAGAGAGAGAGAGAGAGAGAGAGAGAGAGAGAGAGAGAGAGAGAGAGAAAGAGAGACAGAAAGAGAGAGACAGAGAGAGAGAAAGGAAGAGAGAGAGAGAGAGAGAGAGAGAGAGAGTGAAGGAAAGAGAGAGAGAGAGAGAGAGAGAGAGAGAGAGAGAGAGAGAGAGAGAGCGAAAGGAAGAGAGAGAGAGCGAAAGAAAGAGAGAGAGAGCGAAAGAAAGAGAGAGAGAGAGAGAGAGCGAGAGAGAGAGAGAGAGAAAGGAAGAGAGAGAGAGAGAGAGAGAGAGAAAGGAAGAGAGAGAGAGAGAGAAAGCGAGAGAGAGAGAGAAAGGAAGAGAGAGAGAGAGAGAGAGAGAGAGAGAGAGAGAGAGAGAGAGAGAGAGAGAAAGCGAGAGAGAGAGAGAGGGGGAGAGAGAGAGAGAGAGAGAGAGAGAGAGGTTAATGATCTCTCTCTCCTCCACCAGGGGGCCATAATAATCCATGAGGTTAATGATCTCTCTCTCCTCCACCAGGGGGCCATAATAATCCATGAGGTTAATGATCTCTCTCTCCTCCACCAGGGGGCCATAATAATCCATGAGGTTAATGATCTCTCTCTCCTCCACCAGGGGGCCATAATAATCCATGAGGTTAATGATCTCTCTCTCCTCCACCAGGGGGCCATAATAATCCATGAGGTTAATGATCTCTCTCTCCTCCACCAGGGGGCCATAATAATCCATGAGGTTAATGATCTCTCTCTTCTCCACCAGGGGGCCATAATAATCCATGAGGTTAATGATCTCTCTCTCCTCCACCAGGGGGCCATAATAATCCATGAGGTTAATGATCTCTCTCTCCTCCACCAGGGGGCCATAATAATCCATGAGGTTAATGATCTCTCTCTCCTCCACCAGGGGGCCATAATAATCCATGAGGTTAATGATCTCTCTCTCCTCCACCAGGGGGCCATAATAATCCATGAGGTTAATGATCTCTCTCTTCTCCACCAGGGGGCCATAATAATCCATGAGGTTAATGATCTCTCTCTTCTCCACCAGGGGGCCATAATAATCCATGAGGTTAATGATCTCTCTCTTCTCCACCAGGGGGCCATAATAATCCATGAGGTTAATGATCTCTCTCTCCTCCACCAGGGGGCCATAATAATCCATGAGGTTAATGATCTCTCTCTTCTCCACCAGGGGGCCATAATAATCCATGAGGTTAATGATCTCTCTCTTCTCCACCAGGGGGCCATAATAATCCATGAGGTTAATGATCTCTCTCTTCTCCACCAGGGGGCCATAATAATCCATGAGGTTAATGATCTCTCTCTTCTCCACCAGGGGGCCATAATAATCCATGAGGTTAATGATCTCTCTCTCCTCCACCAGGGGGCCATAATAATCCATGAGGTTAATGATCTCTCTCTCCTCCACCAGGGGGCCATAATAATCCATGAGGTTAATGATCTCTCTCTCCTCCACCAGGGGGCCATAATAATCCATGAGGTTAATGATCTCTCTCTTCTCCACCAGGGGGCCATAATAATCCATGAGGTTAATGATGGAGGAGCAGCTCAGAGAGACGGGAGGCTGTGGGCTGGAGACCAGGTGCTAGAGGTGTGGCTACACACACACACACACACACACACACACACACACACACAGACACACACACACACACACACACACAGACACACACACACACACACAGGCAGAGGAACATAGACTCACACACACACTGGTGGTTATACACACACACACACGGCGGAGCAGCTCTGAGAGACATCAGACAGTGGGTAGAGGTATGGTTATATTAGAGGTATGGTTATAGTAGAGGTATGGTTATATTAGAGGTATGGTTATATTAGAGGTATGGTTATATTAGAGGTATGGTTATATTAGAGGTATGGTTATATTAGAGGTATGGTTATATTAGAGGTTATATTAGAGGTATGGTTATATTAGAGGTATGGTTATAGTAGAGGTATGGTTATATTAGAGGTATGGTTATATTAGAGGTATGGTTATAGTAGAGGTATGGTTATATTAGAGGTATGGTTATATTAGAGGTATGGTTATATTAGAGGTATGGTTATATTAGAGGTATGGTTATATTAGAGGTATGGTTATATTAGAGGTATGGTTATATTAGAGGTATGGTTATATTAGAGGTATGGTTATAGTAGAGGTATGGTTATATTAGAGGTATGGTTATATTAGAGGTATGGTTATATTAGAGGTATGGTTATATTAGAGGTATGGTTATATTAGAGGTATGGTTATATTAGAGGTTATATTAGAGGTATGGTTATATTAGAGGTATGGTTATATTAGAGGTATGGTTATATTAGAGGTATGGTTACATTAGAGGAATGGTTATATTAGAGGTATGGTTATATTAGAGGTATGGTTATATTAGAGGTATGGTTATATTAGAGGTATGGTTACATTAGAGGAATGGTTATATTAGAGGTATGGTTATATTAGAGGTATGGTTATATTAGAGGTATGGTTATATTAGAGGTATGGTTACATTAGAGGTTATATTAGAGGTATGGTTATATTAGAGGTTATATTAGAGGTATGGTTATATTAGAGGTATGGTTATATTAGAGGTATGGTTATATTAGAGGTATGGTTATATTAGAGGTATGGTTATATTAGAGGTTATATTAGAGGTATGGTTATATTAGAGGTATGGTTATATTAGAGGTATGGTTATATTAGAGGTATGGTTATATTAGAGGTATGGTTATATTAGAGGTATGGTTATATTAGAGGTATGGTTACATTAGAGGTATGGTTATATTAGAGGTTATATTAGAGGTATGGTTATATTAGAGGTATGGTTATATTAGAGGTATGGTTATATTAGAGGTATGGTTATATTAGAGGTATGGTTATATTAGAGGTATGGTTATAGTAGAGGTATGGTTATATTAGAGGTATGGTTATATTAGAGGTATGGTTATATTAGAGGTATGGTTATATTAGAGGTATGGTTATATTAGAGGTATGGTTATATTAGAGGTTATATTAGAGGTATGGTTATATTAGAGGTATGGTTATATTAGAGGTATGGTTATATTAGAGGTATGGTTACATTAGAGGAATGGTTATATTAGAGGTATGGTTATATTAGAGGTATGGTTATATTAGAGGTATGGTTATATTAGAGGTATGGTTACATTAGAGGTTATATTAGAGGTATGGTTATATTAGAGGTTATATTAGAGGTATGGTTATATTAGAGGTATGGTTATATTAGAGGTATGGTTATATTAGAGGTATGGTTATATTAGAGGTATGGTTATATTAGAGGTTATATTAGAGGTATGGTTATATTAGAGGTATGGTTATATTAGAGGTATGGTTATATTAGAGGTATGGTTACATTAGAGGAATGGTTATATTAGAGGTATGGTTATATTAGAGGTATGGTTATATTAGAGGTATGGTTATATTAGAGGTATGGTTATATTAGAGGTATGGTTATATTAGAGGTATGGTTATATTAGAGGTATGGTTACATTAGAGGTATGGTTATATTAGAGGTTATATTAGAGGTATGGTTATATTAGAGGTATGGTTATATTAGAGGTATGGTTATATTAGAGGTATGGTTATATTAGAGGTATGGTTACATTAGAGGAATGGTTATATTAGAGGTATGGTTATATTAGAGGTATGGTTATATTAGAGGTATGGTTATATTAGAGGTTATATTAGAGGTATGGTTATATTAGAGGTATGGTTACATTAGAGGAATGGTTATATTAGAGGTATGGTTATATTAGAGGTATGGTTATATTAGAGGTATGGTTATATTAGAGGTATGGTTATATTAGAGGTATGGTTATATTAGAGGTATGGTTATATTAGAGGTTATATTAGAGGTATGGTTATATTAGAGGTATGGTTATATTAGAGGTATGGTTATATTAGAGGTATGGTTATATTAGAGGTATGGTTATATTAGAGGTTATATTAGAGGTATGGTTATATTAGAGGTATGGTTATATTAGAGGTATGGTTATATTAGAGGTATGGTTATATTAGAGGTATGGTTATATTAGAGGTATGGTTATATTAGAGGTATGGTTATATTAGAGGTTATATTAGAGGTATGGTTATATTAGAGGTTATATTAGAGGTATGGTTATATTAGAGGTATGGTTATATTAGAGGTATGGTTATATTAGAGGTATGGTTATATTAGAGGTATGGTTATATTAGAGGTTATATTAGAGGTTATATTAGAGGTATGGTTATATTAGAGGTATGGTTATATTAGAGGTTATATTAGAGGTATGGTTATATTAGAGGTTACATTAGAGGTATGGTTATATTAGAGGTATGGTTATATTAGAGGTATGGTTATATTAGAGGTATGGTTATATTAGAGGTATGGTTATATTAGAGGTATGGTTATATTAGAGGTATGGTTATATTAGAGGTTATATTAGAGGTTATATTAGAGGTATGGTTATATTAGAGGTATGGTTATATTAGAGGTTATATTAGAGGTATGGTTATATTAGAGGTTACATTAGAGGAATGGTTATATTAGAGGTATGGTTATATTAGAGGTATGGTTATATTAGAGGTATGGTTATATTAGAGGTATGGTTATATTAGAGGTATGGTTATATTAGAGGTTATATTAGAGGTATGGTTATATTAGAGGTATGGTTATATAGAGGTTATATTAGAGGTATGGTTATATTAGAGGTATGGTTATATTAGAGGTTATATTAGAGGTATGGTTATATTAGAGGTATGGTTATATTAGAGGTATGGTTATATTAGAGGTATGGTTATATTAGAGGTTATATTAGAGGTATGGTTATATTAGAGGTATGGTTATATTAGAGGTATGGTTATATTAGAGGTATGGTTATATTAGAGGTTATATTAGAGGTATGGTTATATTAGAGGTATGGTTATATTAGAGGTATGGTTACATTAGAGTAGTGGTTATATTAGAGGTATGGTTATATTAGAGGTATGGTTATATTAGAGGTATGGTTATATTAGAGGTATGGTTATATTAGAGGTATGGTTATATTAGAGGTTATATTAGAGGTATGGTTATATTAGAGGGATGGTTATATTAGAGGTATGGTTATATTAGAGGTTATATTAGAGGTATGGTTATATTAGAGGTTATTAGAGGTATGGTTTATTAGAGGTATGGGTTATATTAGAGGTATGGTTATATTAGAGGTATGGTTATATTAGAGGTATGGTTACATTAGAGGAATGGTTATATTAGGATGGTATTAGGGTTATATTGAGGTTATTTAGAGGTATGGTTATATTAGAGGTATGGTTATATTAGAGGTATGGTTATTAGAGGTATGGTTACATTAGAGGAATGGTTATATTAGAGGTATGGTTATTAGAGGTTGGTTATTAGAGGTATGGTTATATTAGAGGTATGGTTAGAGTTATGAGGGTTATATTAGTGGAGGTTATGTTTAGTGGTTATATTGAGGTATGGTTATATTAGAGGTATGGTTATATTAGAGGTATGGGTTATATTAGAGGTATGGTTATTAGAGGTATGGTTATTAGAGGTATGGTTATATTAGAGGTATGGTTTTGAGTATGGTTAGAGGTATGGTTATATTAGAGGTATGGTTATATTAGAGGTATGTTTATATTAGAGGTTATATTAGAGGTATGGTTATATTAGAGGTTATATTAGAGGTATGGTTATATTAGAGGTTATATTAGAGGTATGGTTATATTAGGGTATGTATATTAGAGGTATGGTTATATTAGAGGTATGGTTATATTAGAGGTATGGTTATATTAGAGGTATGGTTATATTAGAGGTATTGGTTATTAGGTATGGTTATATTAGAGGTATGGTTATATTAGAGGTATGGTTATATTAGAGGTATGGTTATATTAGAGGTATGGTTATATTAGAGGTTTGGTTATTTAGGTATGGTATTAGAGTATGGTTTATATTAGAGGTATGGTTATATTAGAGGTATGGTTATATTAGAGGTATGGTTATATTAGAGGTATTGGTTTGTATTAGAGGTATGGTTATATTAGAGGTATGGTTATATTAGAGGTATGGTTATATTAGAGGTATGGGTATGGTTATGTTAGTGTAGGTTGTTATTAGAGGTATGGTTTATTAGAGGTTGGTTTAGTAGGGTATGGTTATATTAGAGGTATGGTTATATTAGAGGTTATA
>NW_028159651.1:0-1000 GCF_964263955.1 Coregonus lavaretus | reverse complement strand
TCGCGTATGTCATATAGGGGGTGCACTATTATAGTTAACAATGTGATTGCCTCTGCACTGTGGCATCGGTTGTCAGTTTTAGAGCCACCATCTGGCCTTCTGGCTAAGATACAGGCAATTATTGTGGATTTTTTTGGGATAAATATCACTGAGTTCCACAAAGTGTTTTGTATTTGTCAAAAGAGGAGGGGGGACAAGGTCTTGTACATCTTGTTAGTAGGGTTGCTGCTTTCCGGTTTAAGTTTATTCAAAGGTTGCTTTATGGACTGGAAAATGTGGTTTGGAGAGGGGTGGCAGGTCTTGTATTACAGCAGGTTGGGGGATTAGGTTTAAAGAAAGCTTTATTTTTGGTTGATAGTAGCCAGATTTCTAGGGAGGGAGTACCTCCGTTTTACAGAGGCCTTCTTAGGGTGTGGAGCATTATGAAGGTGTCCAGACGAACGTCAGCGGGGTCAGCGCATTGGCTGTTGGAGGAACCTCTGGTGTATGGGGCAAGACTGGATTGTACAACTGCAGCTGTTCCATATTTCTCCAAGATTCTGGTGAAGGGCAAAATCATCACCTTAAAACAGTTAATGGCCATGGCTGGGACCGCCTTAATGGATGGAAGACGGGTGGCTGAACATTTGGAGGTGAGGTCGGAAAGGATTGTCGGACAACTGCTGGGAAGTTGCCGGAAGGCTCTGTCAGCAGAAGAGTGGGGTATGCTGAAAAGTTACAAGAAGAAGGTACAAGATGAAAACGTCTCATTTCCAAGACTAGGGATTACACCCAATATCCCAGAGTCAGAAAGAAAGGCGTTATTACTGGATTTGAGAGGGTTGGAAGAGGTGGGTTTGGATGAGGTGAATGGGAAAGACTTATATAGGGGGTGTGTCAAGGTTTTGAATAAAGATACATTGAAAAATAGAAAAGACACTCCATGGAGGGTTAAACTGGGTATTGATGACAAGGTAAAGCCGGCATGGAGAGCACTTTACAAGCCACCGTTACAAAAGGG
>NW_028159652.1:27500-33442 GCF_964263955.1 Coregonus lavaretus | reverse complement strand
AGGTCTCTGTCTCTCTCTCTCTCTCTCTCTCTCTCTCTCTCTCTCTTTCTCTTTCTCTCTCTCTCTGTCTCATCTCTCTCTCTCTCTCTCTCTCTCTTTCTGTTTCTCTCTCTCTCTCTCTCTCTCTCTCTCTCTCTCTCTCTCTCTCTCTCTCTCTCTCTCTTCAGGCTGGTCACTACAAATTGATGGTGATTTTGGACTTTGGAAAGGTCCTGAGAAAGTAGATATATGCCTTCCTTGGCTCAACCCCCCCCCACCCAAAACAATTGCCCAGCGCTGGGCGCAAACTCATGAAGCTCTGGCAAGCCGTGAGAGTACTGTGAATACTGATGATAACAGCACGTCAGAATTAATGCCTACACTGTTAACCTTTGATTTGTTTCTGTTTTAACCTTGTAACCATGCAGAATTTACCCTGTAACCCTGCAGAAGTAATGCATCAAAAATAGATGTTAATCCATAATACGTTGAATTTCGAAGGGAAACTATGAAATCTTGTTGCTCTCTTGCCTTCCGTTGCATCACAAATAATGATTTAACATATGTGCCACTTATCAACACGTCTACAGCCAAAGTGGTAAATCACACTTCTATTTTAGTTCAGGATCTGTCTCAGAATGATTAGAGCCTTAGATAGGGGCTGAACATATGTGTCATCATCATCGGAGCTCTCCTCTCCTCTCCTCTCCTCTCCTCTCCTCTCCTCTCCTCTCTCTCCTCTCCCTCTCCTCTCCTCTCCTCTCCTCTCCTCTCCTCTCCTCTCCTCTCCTCTCCTCTCCTCTCCTCTCCTATCCTCTCCTTTCCTCTCCTGGTGATGGCATGGTGCAACCCCAGCACTTTACACGATGATGTTTGAACTAATTACTGGGTCCTGGGTGTACGAAGCCGACAGACACACAAAAACAAACACACACACACCTCTGATCTGTAGGCGTTTTGTTTCCACACCTTCTGATTTAAGTTCTGTCTTTTTTTGTTTTGTATTGCTGGTTTGAAAGTCTGCAACTGTAGTACATACAGATCGTGTGGTGAAGAGTCCTCCTCCTCCTCCTCCTCCCTCCTCCTCCTGTTCTGTGTCACAATATTTAAGGTCGAGAGAGAGAGAGAGAGAGAGAGAGAGAGAGAGAGAGAGAGAGAGAGAGAGAGAGAGAGAGAGAGAGAGAGAGAGAGAGAGAGAGAGAGAGAGAGAGAGAGAGAGAGAGAGAGAGAGAGAGAGAGAGAGAGAGAGAGAGAGAGAGGAGAGAGAGAGAGAGAGAGAGAGAGAGAGAGAGAGAGAGAGAGAGAGAGAGAGAGAGAGAGAGAGAGAGAAGAGAGAGAGAGAGAGAGAGAGAGAGAGAGAGGCCAATCAAACATCTATCAATGTCTATAACCACAGTATCACCTTATATCCTCATTATTAAAGGGATTTATTCAGAATGAAACAAGTGGACAGATAGTCCCAGCAGCACCCTGGAGCACCGAGAGGACAGACAGTGTGTCAGGGAGATTAAAAGGTGGGTGAAGCAAGGAGGAGTGAAAAAAACAACGGGGTGAAAACCTAAAAGAAAGAAGGGGAATGGAACTACGTGCGGACCTCCTCTGGAGCGAGGACAGGCAGGCATCTGGGTCAGATGTTGTTAATTATCCTCTCAACTCCTCGCTGGCACACACACACACACACACACACACACACACACACACACACACACACACACACACACACACACACTTCCTGTCCTCCTGGTAGGGGCAGAGAGCAGAGTCATGGTGAAGGGTTAAGAGGTTGTGTATGTGTGGGAGGGGGTTTTGTGTGTGTGTGCCAATGTGTGTGTGTGTGTGTGTGTGTGTGTGTGTGTGTCTGTGTGTGTGTGTATGTGTCTGGCAGTGGTAGGGGGTGCTAATCTAACTCATTATAATTCCAGTGTGTGACTGGTCCTTGGAGGAGAGGGGAGGGACTGTGGGGCCTGACCTGGCACCAGCCCCACACCACAGTACCACACCACAGCACACACCACACCACACACCACAGTACCACACCACAGTACCACACCACAGCACCACACCACAGCACCACTCCACACCACACCACAGCACCACACCACAGCACCACTCCACACCACAGCACCACACCACACCACAGCACCACACCACACCACAGTACCACACCACAGCACCACACCACAGCACCACTCCACACCACACCACAGCACCACACCACAGCACCACTCCACACCACAGCACCACACCACAGCACCACTCCACACCACACCACAGCACCACACCACAGCACCACACCACAGCACACACCACACCACAGTACCACACCACAGCACCACACCACAGCACCACTCCACACCACACCACAGCACCACACCACAGCACCACTCCACACCACAGCACCACACCACAGCACCACTCCACACCACACCACAGCACCACACCACAGCACCACACCACACCACACCACAGCACCACACCACAGCACCACACCACAGCACCACTCCACACCACACCACAGCACCACACCACAGCACCACTCCACACCACAGCACCACACCACAGCACCACTCCACACCACACCACAGCACCACTCCACACCACACCACAGCACCACTCCACACCACAGCACCACACCACAGCACCACTCCACACCACACCACAGCACCACTCCACACCACAGCACCAGAGCACCACTCCACACCACACCACAGCACCACTCCACACCACACCACAGCACCACTCCACACCACACCACAGCACCACTCCACACCACAGCACCACACCACAGCACCACTCCACACCACACCACAGCACCACACCACACCACAGCACACACCACAGCACCACACCACAGCACCACTCCACACCACACCACAGCACCACACCACAGCACCACTCCACACCACAGCACCACACCACAGCACCACTCCACACCACACCACAGCACCACTCCACACCACAGCACCACACCACAGCACCACTCCACACCACACCACAGCACCACTCCACACCACACCACAGCACCACTCCACACCACAGCACCACACCACAGCACCACTCCACACCACACCACAGCACCACTCCACACCACAGCACCACACCACAGCACCACACCACACCACACCACAGCACCACACCACAGCACACCACAGCACCACTCCACACCACAGCACCACACCACAGCACCACACCACACCACAGCACACACCACAGCAACACACCACAGCAACACACCACACAACACCAGAGCACCACTCCACACCACACCACAGCACCACTCCACACCACACCACAGCACCACTCCACACCACACCACAGCACCACTCCACACCACAGCACCACACCACAGCACCACACCACACCACAGCAACACACCACAGCAACACACCACAACACCAGAGCACCACACGACATCACCACATACCATCACCACACCACAGCACCAAATCACAAAATCACACCAAATCACAAAATCACACCACAGCACCACACCACACCACAGCACCAAACCACAGCACCACACCACAACACCACACCACACCACTGCACCACACCACAGCACCACACCACACCACAGCACCACACCACAGCACCACACCACAGCACCACACTACAGCACCACACCACAGCACCACTCAACGGCACCACACCACAGCACCACACCACAGCACCACTCCACAGCACCGAACCACAGCACCACACCACACCACAGCACCACACCACACCACAGCACCACACCACAGCATCACACCACAGAACCACACCGCACCACAGCACCGCACCACAGCACAGCACCACAGCACAGCACCACACCACAGCACCACACCACAGCACCACACCACAGCACCACACCACAGCAACACACCACAGCACCACACCACAGCACCACACCACAGCACCTCACCACAGCACCACGCCACTCCATAGTACCACACCACAGCACCACGCCACTGCACCTCACCACACCGCAGCACCATCCACAGCACCACTCCACAGCACCACACCACAGCACCACACCAATATTAATTTACCTCCTTTCTTTACTTACCATTCCTTTCCTTTAACTTTTCTATCCTTTAACTTTCCTCTCCTCTCCTCTCCTCTCCTCTCCTCTCCTTTCCTCTCCTTTCCTCTCCTCTCCTCTCCTCTCCTCTCCTCTCCTCTCCTCTCCTTTCCTCTCCTCTCCTCTCCTCTCCTCTCCTCTCCTCTCCTCTCCTCTCCTCTCCTCTCCTCTCCTCTCCTCTCCTCTCCTCTCCTCTCCTCTCCTCTCCTTTCCTCCCTCTCCTCTCCTTTCCTCTCCTTTCACTTTCACTTCCTCCCACTTTCCTATCTACCTTCAGACTGCTACTCTCTGTCCAGTGATCCTGCCGACCAAGGCAAGATAGCACGGTTTTCTTGAGGGCTTGAACGCAGCCATTGTGGCTGGGACTGTGGATTGTCCCTGGTTTGTGGCTGTCTAGATCCCTGCTGTTTGTTGTCGTTTCCAGTCTTCCCTGTGACCTGCTCTGTCTGGAACTGAGAGGAGTAACAGCATAACCTGTGTTTCTACCATGTCAAAGACCAAAGCTGGATGGAGTACAGTTGAGGACAGTGGTATCTCTCTATCACAGGTGAAATATCTTTTAAATAAATAAAAACATTTCTACAAGCAGTTGTAACAACAACAAGAAAATAGCTTCAAGTTTTGTGTCCAAATACTGTTGGATTCAACTAATAAAAGACTGGACGACCTGACCAGAGAGGTCCAGGACCTGAAGAACAGTTTGCAGTTCTCCCAGGGTCAGCTCAATGAGTTTAACAGGAGAACGGCAAGATGACAGCAATCTGTAAGTCATTGAGAGAGGACGTCAGTTCTGTATGTGAATCCATAATAACAATGACGGAGAAATCAGATTATCTCGAGGGACAATCAAGGTGGAACAACATTGTTGTGGACGGAATTGCAGAATCTCCAAGAGACCTGGACGGAGTCTGAGGACAAAGTGAGCGAAATGATCTCTGAGAAATTGAAGATGGACCACAGGAAGATTGAGGTGTAGCACACACACTGGACTGGAAAACCCACCACCACTGGCCCAGGTGACAGGCCCAGGACGATAGTGGTCAAGTTCCTGAGGTTCAAGGACAAGGTAGCTGTTCTGGAAAGAGCCAAGAACTAGAGAGGAACGTATATCTTCCTCAACGAGGACTATCCTGAAGCTGTACGCTAGAAGAGGAAAGAACTTATCCCTACCATGAAAGCTGCCAGAGCACGTTGGGACATTGGTTATATCCGCTATGACAGGCTCATTGTCCACCCTCCCTCCAAACAGGCTGGAAGGGATGAGAGAGCCAAGCCTATGGGCTCGTAGCTTCAACCCTGCAGCACATACACACACACACTTACACACACCAACTGATTAATGGATGCTGAATGTATATTATTTTCTCCTGCTTTGTTTGCTCTTTTCCATATTATGTCTATCTCTGATAAGCTACCCAGGAAAGGAATGAAAATAGCCCATATTAATATATGTAGCCATAGAAATAAGGTTCATGAAATCAATAACTTGCTAACATCAGATAACTTTCATATATTAGTAATTTCTGAGACTCACTTAGATAATTCATTTGATGATACAGCAGTAGCAATACAAGGATGTAACATCTACAGAAGAGACAGGAAGTCTTATGGGGGAGGTGTTGCAGTATATATTCAGAGCCATATCCCTGTAATGCTTGGAGAAGATCTTATGTCAAGTGTTATTGAAGTGTTGTGGTTGCAGGTTCACTTGGTACATCTAAAGCCATTTATTTTGGGGTGTTGCTATAGGCCACCAAGTGCTAACAGTCAGTATCTAAATAATATGTGTGAAATGCTTGATAGTGTATGTGATGTAAACAGAGAGGTCTACTTTCTTGGGGACCTGAATATTGACTGGTTTTCATCAACCTGTCCGCTCAAGAGGAAGCTTCTCACTGTA
>NW_028159652.1:0-22500 GCF_964263955.1 Coregonus lavaretus | reverse complement strand
CCATGGATCAGTAGTGTTTATGTTGGATGTTAATCCTCTAGAGTTGGTGGACCCACTGCTGCGTCAATCTAAGTTACATAACAAAAAAAATCCCTTTCAAAATCCATCATTTTAAGATAGAGAGTTATTTTTTGTTGTTGCATTGGATGCATCTTAATTTGTTGCGTTTTCATGAGAGTTGGCAGAGCTAGAGCGGTGTATGTCAGACCATGAGACATCCCGAAAATCAGTCTTCTCACGGAAACGTCTTTAGCGTCCGAACGGTTTGGCCAAAACATTATGGAAAGGGGAGACTCTCACGATGGTGTTCTCCGTTTACCTCTACGACCCCGACAAGTGTCAGGAGACTCGTCTGAAGTCGGTACCGTTGATGTGCCAACTTTTGTTTGGTAGCGTCCAAACCGTTTGGGCTACAAACTAATGGGACCCCGCTGTGGAAATGGGAGATTCTCACGAACACGATTTTTTCTCCAAAAAAAGGGATTAAATATGTGTAAAAAAGGAAATACATATAGTACCAGTCAAAAGTTTGGACACACCTACTCATTCAATGGTTTTTCTTTATTTTTTTACTATTTTCTACATTGTAGAATACTAGTGTAGACATCAAAACTATGAAATAACACATATGGAATCATGTAGTAACCAAAAAAGTGTTAAAGAAATCAAAATATATTTTATATTTGAGATTCTTCAAAGTAGCCACCCTTTGACTTGATGACAGCTTTGCACACTCTTGGCATTCTCACAACCAGCTTCATGAGGTAGTCACCTGAAATGCATTTCAATTAACAGGTGTGCTTTGTTAAACGTTAATTTGTGGAATTTCTTTCTTCTTAATGCATTTGAGCCAATCAGTTGTGTTGTGACAAGTTAGGGTTGGTATACAGAAGATAGCCCTATTTGGTAAAGGACCAAGTCCACATTATGGAAAGAACAGCTCAAATAAGCAAAGAGAAATGACAGTCCATCATTACAGGGCCGGCTGATATCCCAGTTCTGGGCTTAGTCCGCCCAGGGAAGGAACCGGGCCCACTCCCCCTGTCTGTCCTGGCGGTGACTCCTTAGGAACCTCCCCAGCTCCTGGTTGATCCTCTCCACCTGCCCGTTGGACTGAGGCCGGTACCCAGATGTGAGGCTGACTGTGGCCCCCAGCTTCTACATGAAAGATCTCCATACCCGTGACGTGAATTGGGGCCATGGTCAGAGACGATGTCCTCTGGAAGGCCATAGTGCCGGAAGACCTGTTGGAATAGTGCTTCAGGGAGACCAGAGAGAGGGAATAAATGGCAGGATTTAGAAAATCTGTCCACAACAACCATAATAGAGGTGAAACCATCAGACCGGGGGAGATCAGTAACGAAATCTAAGGACAGATGGGACCACGGCTGCTGAGGCACGTGAAGGGGAAGGAGTTTCCCTGCTGGAGCGTGCTGGGGAGATTTATTTGGGCACAAACGGAGCAGTAGTTGACATAGCGGGTGACATCTTGCAGAAAGTTGGGCCACCAGTACTCCAGCCAGTGTCTCCACTCCTCTAATGCCTACTTCCCGGTCGCCGACGTCATAGTTCCTCTCTGCAGGAAACAGTTTTGTTTGAGTAGCACATGGATACAATTTCTGTGGGTTACCTTGCCGTTGGGACAGGACGTGCATCATCGGCTGCAGGATTCCACACCAACTTACGGGGACCACCCTTGAGGAGAGAGGTGAGAGGCGATGGAGCTGAAGTTCTTAATGAAGAGGCCGTAGGAGTTGGCAAACCCCAGAAACCGTTGTAGCCCTTTTACGGTGGTTGGGACTGGCCATGACCTGACTGCATCGACCTTCCTTTCATCCATTATCACTCCCTGCGGGCTGATCCGGTATCCCAATAATGAGACAGCGACCTGATGGAACTGGCACTTTTCCACTTTCACATACAGGCGGTTCTCCAGGAGGCGTCCCAGGACTACTCGGACGTGGGCGACGTGATCCTCCAAGGCGGCCGAGTAGACCAGTATGTTGTCGATATACACAAAACGCCTGGAACATCGATGGAGCATTGGCTAATCCGTAAGGCATCACCAAGTACTGGTAGTGGCCAGACATCGTGCTGAAGGCCGTTTTCCATTCATCCACCTCCCGGATGCGGATCAGGTTGCGGGCACATCGCAGGTCCAGTTTAGCTTAAAAAACGTGCCCCGCGGAGCTGTTCGATAGTGGCTGGCAACAACGGGCTGGGAGTCAGGAAGCAGTTGCAGAAGGTGATTTTAATGTTAATAATAAGGCAAATAAATAAAAAACGGAGAAGCGTACAGAACGTAACCATAACCAAATACTGCCTGATGACTGAGGCTACTGAGGGCTAAATAAAGGGAAAGTCATCAAGATGATGATGAGGTCCAGGTGTGCGTAATGATGGTTGCCAGGTGTGCGTAATGATGGTTGCCAGGTGTGCGTAATGATGGTTGCCAGGTGTGCGTAATGATGGTTGCCAGGACGGGTGGTTAGTAAACAGGCGACATCGAGCGCTGGAGCGGGAGTAGGTGTGACAATATTTCCAGAGTTTTTTTTTTATATTTCCTAGATTTATGGCAGACACTTCAAAACCTTGTTTCTTATGATACATTTTTTCACTGTCCTTTTTGCCATTTTATGAATGTGTTATTCAATGTGTTATGAATGTGTTATGAATGTGTTATTCAATGTGTTATTCAATGTTTTATTCAATGTTTTTTCAATGTGTTATTCAATATGTTATTCAATGTGTTATTCAATGTGCTATTCATTGTGTTCTTCAATGTGTTATGAATGTGTTATTCAATGTGTTATTCATTGTGTTATTCAATGTGTTATTCATTGTGATATTCAATGTGTTATTCATTGTGTTATTCAATGTGTTATTCATTGTGTTATTCAATGTGTTATTCATTTTGTTATTCAATGTGTTATTCAATGTGTTATGAAGGTGTTATTCATTGTGTTATTCAATGTGTTATTCATTGTGTCATTCATTGTGTTATTCAATGTGTTATTCATTGTGTTATTTAATGTGTTATTCAATGTGTTATTCATTGTGTTATGAATGTGTTATTCAATGTGTTATGAATGTGTTATGAATGTGTTATTCATTGTGTTATTCAATGTGTTATGATTGTGTTATTGAATGTGTTATGATTGTGTTATTCAATGTGTTATTCATTGTGTTATTCATTGTGTTATTCAATGTGTTATTCATTGTGTTATTCAATGTGTTATTCATTTTGTTATTCAATGTGTTATTCATTGTGTTATTCATTGCGTTATTCAATGTGTTATTCATTGTGTTATTCATTGTGTTATTCAATGTGTTATTCATTGTGTTATTCGATGTGTTTCTATGTGCTTTAGTAGTAAAGGACAAAATCTATTTTGTATCAAATATTTGTTTTATATATTTTTTTGATACCTAAAGGGGTCCTAAAATTCTAAATCAAATTGCTAATTGATCTTTCTTAAAACAATTCCATATGTCAGCTTATCTTCCCCAACGTCTTAGACTCTACAGAATGAAACTATTCATATGTATTAATGCTCCATACATACAGTCCCTCTAACCTTTCTATAGACTAATATGCATCCTCATCCTCTGTTCCATTCACACGCCATCACACCCTGTCTCCTAACCATAATGAAAGGAAGATAGCTTTGTCCATTTCTCTTTTTCACTTCCATTTCACTTAATTCTGTCTATAATAAAAACCCTATTAGATGTGAACCATTCTCAATCACCAAGAAAATGTTCTCTTTCCTCTGTCTCACTATTTGATGGTAAATATGATTTCATGGAATATGATTTTGATTGCGTCTGGCTCTCCACCACGAACCTCCAGCTCTGCCTGCCCTGCCGGAAGCTGAGCCCCCAGTTTGTGGGGCCCTTCAAGGGTCGACGAGGTAGCATATTGATTACAACTCCCCACCAACAACCGCATCTCACCCTCTATTGATGTTTCCCTCCTCAGGCCAGTGGATCCTGGTCCCCTGGCTACTCCTTCCTTATTCGTATCATTAAACTCACCTTCTGCACCTGCTTCCTGACTCCCAGCGTGTACGTTACAAATATACAGTCCCAGTCAAAAGTTTGATGACAGCTTTGCACACTCTTGGCATTCTCTCAACCAGCTTCATGAGGTAGTCAACTGAAATGCATTTCAAGTAACAGGTGAGCCTTGTTAAAAGTTAATTTGTGGAATTTATTTCCTTCCTAATGCCTTTGAGCCAATCAGTTGTGTGTGTCAAGGTAAGGGTGGTATACAGAAGATGGCCCTATTTGGTAAAATACCAAGTCCATATTATGGCAAGAACAGCTCAAATAAGCAAAGAGAAATGACAGTCCATCATTACTTTAAGACATGAAGGTCAGTCAATCCGGAAAATTTCAATCATCCTACCTCAACCCAATTGAGATGGTTTGGGATGAGTTGGACCGCAGAGTGAAGGAAAAGCAGCCAACAAGTGCTAAGCATATGTGGGAACTCCTTCAAGACTGTTGGAAAAGCATTCCAGGTGAAGCTGGTTGAGAGAATGCCAAGAGTGTGCAAAACTGTCATCAAGGCAAAGGGTGGTTACTTTGAAGATTAGTTTAACACTGTTTTGGTTACTACATGATTCCATATGTGTTATTTCATAGTTTTGATGTCTTCACTATTATTCTACAATGTAGAAAATAGTAAAAATAAAGAAAAACCCTTCAATGAGTAGGTGTGTCCAAACTTTTGACTGATACTATATATACTGAATGAAAATATGAACGCAACATGTAAAGTGTTGGTCCCATGTTTCATCAGCTGAAATAAAAGATACCAGACATTTTTCATATGCACAAAATTGTATTTCTCTCAAACGCTGTGCAAAAATTAGTTTACATCCCTGTTAGTGAGCATTTCTCCTTTGCCAAGATAATCCATCAACCTGACAGGTGTGGCATATCAAGAAACTGATCATTACACAGGTGCACCTTGTGCTGGGGACAATAAAAGGCCACTCTAAAATGTGCAGTTTTGTCACACAACACAATGCCACAGATGTCGTACGTTTTTATGGAGCGTGCAATTGGCATGCTAACTGTAGGAATGTCCACCAAGCTGTTGCCAAAAAATGTAATGTTAATTTCTCTACCATTAGCCGCCTCCAACGTCATTTTAGAGAATTTGCCAGTACGTCCAACCGGCCACACAACTGCAGACCACATGTATGGCATCGTGTGGGCAAGCGGTTTGCTGATGTCAACGTTGTGAACAGAGTGTCCCATGGTGGCGGTGGTGTTATGGTATGGGCAGGCAGAAGCTACGGACAATGAACAAATTGAATGCACAGAGATACCGTGACGAGATCCTGAGGCCCATTGTTGTGCCATTCATCCACCGCCATCACCTCATATTTCAGTATGATAATCGCAAAGATCTGTACACAATTCCTGGAAGCTGAAAATGTCCCAGTTCTTCCATGGTCTACATACTCACCAGACGTCACCCATTGAGCATGTTTGGGATGCTCTGGATCGACGTGTACGACAGAGTGTTCCAATTCCCGCCAAAATTCAGCAACTTCGCACAGCCATTGAAGAGGAGTGGGACAACATTTCACAGGCCATAATCAACAGCCTTATCAACTCTATGTGAAGGAGATGTGTCACTCTGCATGAGGCAAATGGTGGTCACATCAGATACTGACTGGTTTTCTGATCAACGGCCCTACCTTTTTTTTTGTAATCTGTGACCAACAGATGCATATCTGTATTTCCAGTCATGTGAAATTCATAGACAAACAAAAAACATCCAGTCAGTGGCAGTCCTGTGGGCAAAAATGACTTGTTGATGAGAGAGGTCGAAGGAGAATGCCACAAACAGGCAAATATAGGCGCAGCACAACAGACGATCAAACCGGGTTCAACTCCGATCAGCTAAAAACAAGAGGAAGAGGCTCCAGTATCCAACTGAGGAATGGAAAAATATTTCCTGGTCCAACAAATCTCGATTCCTGTTGCTTCATTCTGATGGCAGAGTCAGGCCCCATCTTGTTTGGCAGAGGCTGGTGGTAGTGGTTCATGCTGATGGCAGAGTCAGGCCCCATCTTGTCTGGCGGAGGCTGGTGGTAGTGGTTCATGCTGATGGCAGAGTCAGGCCCCATCTTTTCTGGCAGAGGCTGGTGGTAGTGGTTCATGCTGATGGCAGAGTCAGGCCCCATCTTGTCTGGCAGAGGCTGGTGATAGTGGTTCATGCTGATGGCAGAGTCAGGCCCCATCTTGTCTGGCAGAGGCTGGTGGTAGTGGTTCATGCTGATGGCAGAGTCAGGCCCCATCTTGTCTGGCAGAGGCTGGTGGTAGTGGTTCATGCTGATGGCAGATTCAGGCCCCATCTTGTCTGGCAGGCTGGTGATAGTGTTTCATGCTGATGGCAGAGTCAGGCTCCATCTTGTCTGGTAGAGGCTGGTGATAGTGGTTCATGCTGATGGCAGAGTCAAGCCCCATCTTGTCTGGTAGAGGCTGGTGGTAGTGGTTCATGCTGATGGCAGAGTCAGGCCCCATCTTGTCTGGCAGAGGCTGGTGATAGTGGTTCATGCTGAAGGCAGAGTCAGGCCCCATCTTGTCTGGTAGAGGCTGGTGGTAGTGGTTCATGCTGATGGCAGAGTCAGGCCCCATCTTGTCTGGCAGAGGCTGGTGGTAGTGGTTCATGCTGATGGCAGAGTCAGGCCCCATCTTGTCTGGCAGAGGATGGTGGTAGTGCTTCATGCTGATGGCAGAGTCAGGCCCCATCTTGTCTGGCAGAGGCTGGTGGTAGTGCTTCATGCTGATGGCAGAGTCAGGCCCCATCTTGTCCGGTAGAGGCTGGTGGTAGTGGTTCATGCTGATGGCAGAGTCAGGCCCCATCTTGTCTGGCAGAGGATGGTGATAGTGGTTCATGCTGATGGCAGAGTCAGGCCCCATCTTGTCTGGTAGAGGCTGGTGGTAGTGGTTCATGCTGATGGCAGAGTCAAGCCCCATCTTGTCTGGTAGAGGCTGGTGGTAGTGGTTCATGCTCATGGCAGAGTCAGGTCCATCTTGTCTGGCAGAGGCTGGTGGTAGTGGTTCATGCTGATGGCAGAGTCAGGCCCCATCTTGTCTGGTGGAGGCTGGTGGTAGTGGTTCATGCTGATGGCAGAGTTTGGCCCCATCTTGTCTGGCAGAGGCTGGTGGTAGTGGTTCATGCTGATGGCAGAGTCAGGCCCCATCTTGTCTGGCAGAGGCTGGTGGTTGTGCTTCATGCTGATGGCAGAGTCAGGCCCCATCTTGTCCGGTAGAGGCTGGTGGTAGTGGTTCATGCTGACGGCAGAGTCAGGCCCCATCTTGTCTGGCAGAGGATGGTGATAGTGGTTCATGCTGATGGCAGAGCCAGGCCCCATCTTGTCTGGTAGAGGCTGGTGGTAGTGGTTCATGCTGATGGCAGAGTCATGCCCCATCTTGTCTGGTAGAGGCTGGTGGTAGTGGTTCATGCTCATGGCAGAGTCAGGTCCATCTTGTCTGGCAGAGGCTGGTGGTAGTGGTTCATGCTGATGGCAGAGTCAGGCCCCATCTTGTCTGGCGGAGGCTGGTGGTAGTGGTTCATGCTGATGGCAGAGTCAGGCCCCATCTTGTCTGGCAGAGGCTTGTGGTAGTGGTTCATGCTGATGGCAGAGTCAGGCCCCATCTTGTCTGGCGGAGGCTGGTGGTAGTGGTTCATGCTGATGGCAGAGTCAGGCCCCATCTTGTCTGGCAGAGGCTGGTGGTAGTGGTTCATGCTGATGGCAGAGTCAGGCCCCATCTTGTCTGGCAGAGGCTGGTGATAGTGGTTCATGCTGATGGCAGAGTCAGGCCCCATCTTGTCTGGCAGAGGCTGGTGGTAGTGGTTCATGCTGATGGCAGAGTCAGGCCCCATCTTGTCTGGCAGAGGCTGGTGGTAGTGGTTCATGCTGATGGCAGAGTCAGGCCCCATCTTGTCTGGGAGGCTGGTGATAGTGTTTCATGCTGATGGCAGAGTCAGGCTCCATCTTGTCTGGTAGAGGCTGGTGATAGTGGTTCATGATGATGGCAGAGTCAGGCCCCATCTTGTCTGGCAGAGGCTGGTGGTAGTGGTTCATGCTGATGGCAGAGTCAGGCCCCATCTTGTCTGGCAGAGGCTGGTGGTAGTGGTTCATGCTGATGGCAGAGTCAGGCCCCATCTTGTCTGGCAGAGGCTGGTGATAGTGGTTCATGCTGATGGCAGAGTCAGGCCCCATCTTGTCTGATAGAGGCTGGTGGTAGTGGTTCATGCTGATGGCAGAGTCAGGCCCCATCTTGTCTGGCAGAGGCTGGTGATAGTGGTTCATGCTGATGGCAGAGTCAGGCTCCATCTTGTCTTACGGAGGCTGGTGGTAGTGGTTCATGCTGATGGCAGAGTCAGGCCCCATCTTGTCTGGCAGAGGCTGGTGGTAGTGGTTCATGCTGATGGCAGAGTCAGGCCCCATCTTGTCTGGCGGAGGCTGGTCGGGAATGTTTTCCTTTCACTAGGTCCCTTGATACCAATTGAGCAACATTTCCATGCGCCAAAGAATTCAGTCTGTTCTGGAGGTAAAAGGGGGGTCCGACCCGGTACTAGATGGGTGTACCTAATAAACTGGCCACTGAGTGATTATACAGTGGATTCAGAAAGTATTCAGACCCCCTTGACTTTTCCCACATTTTGTTACGTTAAATCAAATCAAATTAAATGTTAATGGTCACACACACATTTTTTAGCAGATGTTGTTGCGGGTGTAGCGAAATTCTTGTGTTCCTAGCTCCAACAGTGCAGTAGTATCTAACAATTCACAACAATACACACAAATCTAAAAGTAAAAGAATGGAAAACCTCTTAAGGATCGGACCCTTTTTTTAATTTTTCGCCTAAAAAGACATCCCATCAGTCTCCTCTCTACACTTGGGCCCTATCATCCCATCAGTCTCCTCTCTACACATGGGCCCTATCATCCCATCAGTCTCCTCTCTTCACTTGGGCCCTATCATCCCATCAGTCTCCTCTCTTCACTTGGGCCCTATCATCCCATCAGTCTCCTCTCTTCACTTGGGCCCTATCATCCCATCAGTCTCCTCTCTTCACATGGGCCCTATCATCCCATCAGTCTCCTCTCTTCACATGGGCCCTATCATCCCATCAGTCTCCTCTCTACACTTGGGCCCTATCATCCCATCAGTCTCCTCTCTTCACTTGGGCCCTATCATCCCATCAGTCTCCTCTCTTCACTTGGGCCCTATCATCCCATCAGTCTCCTCTCTACACTTGGGCTCTATCATCCCATCAGTCTCCTCTCTTCACTTGGGCTCTATCATCCCATCAGTCTCCTCTCTTCACTTGGGCTCTATCATCCCATCAGTCTCCTCTCTACACTTGGGCCCTATCATCCCATCAGTCTCCTCTCTTCACTTGGGCCCTATCATCCCATCAGTCTCCTCTCTACACTTGGGCCCTATCATCCCATCAGTCTCCTCTCTACACTTAGGCCCTATCATCCCATCAGTCTCCTCTCTTCACTTGGGCCCTATCATCCCATCAGTCTCCTCTCTACACTTGGGCCCTATCATCCCATCAGTCTCCTCTCTTCACTTGGGCTCTATCATCCCATCATTCTCCTCTCTTCACTTGGGCCCTATCATCCCATCAGTCTCATCTCTTCACGTGGGCCCTATCATCCCATCAGTCTCCTCTCTTCACGTTGGGCCTTTCATCCCCATCAGTCTCCTCTCTTCACATGGGGCCTTTCATTCCCATCAGTCTCCTCTTCATATTTTTGGCCTTTCATTCCCATCAGTCTCCTCTCTTCCCATGCAGCCTTTCATTCCCATCAGTCTCCTCTCTTCCCATGCAGCCTTTCATTCCCATCAGTCTCCTCTCTTCCCATGCAGCCTTTCATTCCCATCAGTCTCCTCTCTTCCCAAGCAGCCTTTCATTCCCATCAGTCTCCTCTCTTCCCATGCAGCCTTTCATTCCCATCAGTCTCCTCTCTTCCCATGCAGCCTTTCATTCCCATCAGTCTCCTCTCTTCACATGGGGCCGTTCCTCCCCTTCAACCATTTTAAATCCTCTCCTCTCCTCTCCTCTCCTCTCCTCTCCTCTCCTCTCCTCTCCTCTCCTCTCCTCTCCTCTCCTCTCCTCTCCTCTCCTCTCCTCTCCTCTCCTCTCCTATCCTCTCTCCTTTCTCTGGTAGAGGAGGCAGTTCTATTGGATGAACAGCCTAATGTTCCATGCAATGTAGTTGCACTAGCATTTTATGCCAATTCATTTGCATAATTTAAACGAGCGCTCGCAATGAATTAAAGGCAGGGAGGTATCAAAGACGTCTCTGTGGTTCCACAAGTCACGTTATGCTCCCACATTTCTGATAGACGGGGCATTTTCTGACCAACAATTAATAAGCTCACCCCTCCATCCCTCCTCCATCCCTCCTCTATCCCACCCACCGGCCCTGCCGTCAGTCTCTACAGCCGGGGTTCAGATATCAGATCTTCTCTCTCTGTGTCTGTTCTACAGTATACCTAGTGATTTACAGAGCACCTTAAGAGAGCAGCCCTGCTGCCTAGGGCTCAATCAAATTAATATTTTGTTTTCCCATCTGGATGAATCAGTGGAATTAATGAGGGAAGGAGGCCTGTAGCAATGCAGGAACCCCTCAGATCAGCCTGCTTTCTGCCTCCTCTCTCCTCCGCTCTGCTCCGCTCTACAACACACAGTCTTTACCCTGACAGACAGCTCTGGGCCTGGTTTCCCAGAGCCTTCGTAACGTTAAGATCATCGTTAGAGCGTTCTTACAATGTGTCTTTAGTAACCGCTGTGTTTCCCAGTATTGTGGCTCCATTGTTACATGCTCTTTCACTTTAGTCACAGAATCTCTGCTAAACATAGAATCAAGATGGCTGACTGACTGACTGTCTGACCACCAATAACTTCAGAATGAAGGATGAAGTGATGCTTCAAATGAAAACCGAGATGACTGCATTAAAAGATACAAACATGGGTCTATATAGGCTGTTTCAATCATATTGAAATTAATTTAATGTTCAATCAGTTGAGTTCTATTTTGCTTCAATGTGCTTCATGATGTATGACAACATGTGCACAATGATGTGCCCAATCTGTGATTTAGTGCATTATTATTGGTTAAGCAAAGTCAGCCTCCTCAATAGCCTATTTGCAGCCATAGGTGGTGATATCCCACTGGGCACAGACGTCAATTTAACATCTATTCCACGTTGGTCCAACATAATTTATTTGCAATGATGTGGAAACAACGTTGACTGAACCAGTGGGATCTCTCTAGGAGCTGATCCTTGATCATTATTGTGGAATAATTATAATGTTAACTCCACTCAAAAACTATATTTTGGTATTGTTTTCATTAGTCCACTGTTGATACAGTCCCAAAATGTTTTGCATTTCAGCAGTTGAGTTTTCAAGATATTCGACTTTCAAGAAACAACGTGTCACCGGCCACTTCATGATGAGGATGCAACTGCATGCTGGTAAGATTTGAATGGAGAAAGCTGATCCGAGAGTAGCGCTGCTTTTCTTTCGATTCTATTAGTACCAACACATGGTCTAACGACACACTTAGCCAACGTTCTCTCTATGTGCTTGTTTGGGAAACACTTGAAAAGTTGGCTCGTAAATAATGATGCATCTGGTATGATAATCGTAATGCTTAAGTTAAATTGCAACTAGGAAACGAGGCAGTGTACGGAGGTATAGGTTAGTAGAGGTAGTTGAGGTAATATGTACATGTAGGTAGAGTTAAAGGGACTATGCATAGATGATAAACAGAGTAGCAGCAGCGTATGGCTTGGGGGTAGAAGCTGTTAAGAAGCCTTTTGGACCTAGACTTGGCTCTCCGGTATCGTTTGCCATGCGGTAGCAGAGAGAACAGTCTATGATTACGGTGGCTGGAGTCTTTGGCAATTTTTAGGGCCTTCCTCTGACACCTCCTAGAATAGAGGTCCTGGATGGCAGGAAGCTTGGCCCCAGTTATGTACTGGGCCGTACGCACTACCCTCTGTAGCGCCTTGCGGTCGGATGCTGAGCAGTTGTCATACCAGGCGTTGATGCAACCGGTGTGGATGCTCTCGAGGGTGCAGCTGTATACGTTTTTGAGGATCTGGGGACCCATGCCAAATCATTTCAGTCTACTGAGGGGGAATAGGCTTTGTTGTGCCCTCTTCACGACTGCCCTGGTGTGTTTGGATCATGATAGTTTGTTGGTGATGTGGACACCAAGGAACTTGAAGCCCTCAACCTGTTCCACTACAGCCCTGTCGATGAGAATAGGGCCGTGCTCGGTCCTCCTTTTCCTGTAGTCCACAATCATCTCCTTTGTCTTGATCACTTTGAGGGAGAGGTTGTTATCCTGGCACCACACGGCCAGGTCTCTGACCTCCTCCCTATAGGCTGTCTCATCGTTGTCGGTGATCAGGCCTACCACCGTTGTGTCATCAGCAAACTTAATGATGGTGTTGGAGTCGTGCCTGGCCACGCAGTCATGGGTGAACAGGGAGTACAGGAGGGGACTGAGCACGCACCCCTGAGGGACCCCCGTGTTGAGGATCAGTGTGGCAGATGTGTTGTTACCTACCCTTACCACCTGGGGGCGGCCCATCAGGAAGTCCAGGATCCAGTTGCAGAGGGAGGTGTTTAGTCCCAGGGTCCTTAGCTTAGTGATGAGCTTTGAGGGCACTATGGTGTAGCAGAAACATTATGTACAAAATAAGTTACAAACAATGCGAAAAAACACACAAAATAGCACAATTGGTTAGGAGCCCGTAAAACGGCAGCCATCTCCTCCGGCGCCATTGTTCATGGGGATCATTATGGATCATGATCAGGTTAAATAACCCTCTGTCAGAGATCTGCCATAGAGGGTGACATGGGGTGAGTCCAATAGGGTTCTGGTCAAAAGTGGTGCCCTATATAGGGAATAGGGTGCTATTTGGGATGCAGACATGAAGTTAGAGATTAGAGAGGGAATGATGTCATAGATCTGCCTTAGAGAGGACATTGATGCATGCCATTGACATTCATGACCACCCAATGACATTGGTGAAAATCTGGAATGAATGTTGTTAAATGCTTGTGAATATTCTATAGGAGGGACATGCATACAAAATGAGTCTCTCTATGTAGAATTTAGAGCCTATTTAACATAGATGAAAACATGATTCGTTGTGGTGATTCACAAGTCAGCGGTTTCATTATTTTAATTATTTGTGGAGAATTTTAATGTATATATTCACAGTATTCCACCGCTGCTATCAAGTACAATAAAAGTAAAAAAAAAAAACGCTTTATTACACTTCAAAGTTAACTTTATATCAATGGTCCCTGCTCGGAAGGAGAATGGCTTTCGTCCCATGGTGCACATGACAACAAACACAATATTGCAAATCAGCATATTATGTATGTTATTCATTTGTGTCTCGGTTGAACCCTAAAGTTGTATTTTAATCAACATACTACAAGAAGAGAGAGAAAGAGATACAGATGGAGAGACATTCCTGGTATAATATAGTTAGACCAGCCTATTATACCAGCCTTGTATAATACAGCTAGAGAGACCAGCCTGGTGTAATACAGCTAGAGAGACCAGACTGGTATAATACAGCTAGAGAGACCAGCCTGGAATAATACAGCTAGAGAGACCAGCCTGGAATAATACAGCTAGAGAGACCAGCCTGGAATAATACAGCTAGAGAGACCAGCCTGGAATAATACAGCTAGAGAGACCAGCCTGGTATAATACAGCTAGGGAGACCAGACTGGTATAATACAGCTAGAGAGACCAGCCTGGTCTAATACAGATAGAGACACCAGCCTGGTCTAATACAGCTAGAGAGACCAGCCTGGTATAATACAGATAGACCAGCCTGGTATAATACAGCTAGAGAGACCAGCCTGGTATGATACAGCTAGAGAGACCAGCCTGGTCTAATACAGCTAGAGACACCAGCCTGGTCTAATACAGCTAGAGAGACCAGCCTGGTAAAATAAAACTAGAGAAACCAGCCTGGAATAATACAGTTATATAGTGAGGGTAAAAAACGTATTTGATCCCCTGCTGATTTTGTACGTTTGCCCACTGACAAAGACATGATCAGTCTATAATTTTAATGGTAGGTTTATTTGAACAGTGAGAGACAGAATAACAACAACAAAAAAATCCAGACAAACGCATGTCAAAAATGTTATACATTGATTTGCATTTTAATGAGGGAAATACGTATTTGACCCCCTCTCAATCAGAAAGATTTCTGGCTCCCAGGTGTCTTTTATACAGGAAACGAGCTGAGATTAGGAGCACACTCTTAAAGGGAGTGCTCCTAATCTCAGTTTGTTACCTGTATAAAAGACACCTGTCCACAGAAGCAATCAATCAATCAGATTCCAAACTCTCCACCATGGCCAAGACCAAAGAGCTCTCCAAGGATGTCAGGGACAAGATTGTAGACCTACACAAGGCTGGAATGGGCTACAAGACCATCGCCAAGCAGCTTGGTGAGAAGGTGACAACAGTTGGCGCGATTATTCGCAAATGGAAGAAACACAAAAGTACTGTCAATCTCCCTCGGCCAGGGGCTCCATGCAAGATCTCACCTTGTGGTGTTGCAATGATCATGAGAACGGTGAGGAATCAGCCCAGAACTACACGGGAGGATCTTGTCAATGATCTCAAGGCAGCTGGGACCATAGTCACCAAGAAAACAATTGGCAACACACTACTCCGTGAAGGACTGAAATCCTGCAGCGCCCGCAAGGTACCCCTGCTCAAGAAAGCACATATACAGGGCCGTCTGAAGTTTGCCAATGAACATCTGAATGATTCAGAGGAAAACTGTGTGAAAGTGTTGTGGTGAGATGAGACCAAAATGGAGCTCTTTGGCACCAACGCAACCCACCGTGTTTGGAGGAGGAGGAATGCTGCCTATGACCCCAAGAACACCATCCCCACCGTCAAACATGCTTTATAATACAGCTAGAGAGACCAGCCTGGTATAATACAGCTAGAGAGACCAGCCTGGTATAATACAGCTAGAGAGACCAGCCTGGAATAATACAGCTAGAGAGACCAGACTGGTATAATACAGCTAGAGAGACCAGACTGGTATAATACAGCTAGAGAGACCAGCCTGGTATAATACAGCTAGAGAGACCAGCCTGGTATAATACAGCTAAAAAGACCAGACTGGTATAATACAGCTAGAGAGACCAGCCTGGTATAACACAGCTAGAGAGACCAGCCTGGTATAATACAGCTGGAGAGACCAGCCTGGTATAATACAGCTAGAGAGACCAGCCTGGTATAATACAGCTAGAGAGACCAGCCTGGTATAATACAGCTAGAGAGACCAGCCTGGTATAATACAGCTAGGGAGACAAGCCTGGTATAATACAGCTAGGGAGACAATCCTTGTTTAATAATGTTATACCAGCCTGGAGTAATACATCTAGCAAGACCAGCCTGGTATAATACAGCTAGAGAGACCAGCCTGGTGTAATACATCTAGCAAGACCAGCCTGGTATAATACAGATAGAGAGACCAGCCTGGAATAATACAGCTAGAGAGACCAGCCTGGTGTAATACAGCTAGAGAGACCAGCCTGGTATTATGCAAATAGAGAGACCAGCCTGGTATAATACAGATAGAGAGACCAGCCTGGAATAATACAGCTAGAGAGACCAGCCTGGTATAATACAGCTAGAGACACCAGCCTGGTATAATACAGCTAGAGACACCAGCCTGGTATAATACAGCTGGAGAGACCAGCCTGGTATAATACAGCTAGAGAGACCAGCCTGGTATAATACAGCTAGAGACACCAGCCTGGTATAATACAGCTAGAGAGACCAGCCTGGTATAATACAGCTAGAGAGACCAGACTGGAATAATACAGATAGTCCAGCCTTGTTTAATACAGATAGAGAGACCAGCCTGGTATAATACAGCTAGAGAGACCAGCCTGGTATAATACAGATAGTCCAGCCTTGTTTAATACAGATAGAGAGACCAGCCTGGTATAATACAGCTAGAGAGACCAGCCTGGTATAATACAGCTAGAGACACCAGCCTGGTATAATACAGCTGGAGAGACCAGCCTGGTATAATACAGCTAGAGAGACCAGCCTGGTATAATACAGCTAGAGAGACCAGCCTGGTATAATACAGCTAGAGAGACCAGCCTGGTATAATACAGATAGTCCAGCCTTGTTTAATACAGATAGAGAGACCAACCTGGTATAATACAGCTAGAGACACCAGCCTGGTATAATACAGCTAGAGAGACCAGCCTGGTATAATACAGCTAGAGAGACCAGCCTGGTTTAATACAGCTAGAGAGACCAGCCTGGTATAATACAGCTAGAGAGACCAGACTGGTATAATACAGCTAGAGAGACCAGCCTGGTATAATACAGCTAGAGACACCAGCCTGGTATAATACAGCTAGAGAGACCAGCCTGGTTTAATACAGCTAGAGAGACCAGCCTGGTATAATACAGCTAGAGAGACCAGCCTGGTATAATACAGCTAGACCAGCCTGGTATAATACAGCTAGAGAGACCAGCCTGGTATAATACAGCTAGAGAGACCAGCCTGGTATAATACAGCTAGAGAGACCAGCCTGGTATAATACAGCTAGAGAGACCAGCCTGGTATAATACAGCTAGAGAGACCAGCCTGGTATAATACAGCTAGAGAGACCAGCCTGGTGTAATTATACTGCAGAGAGCAGCTTCAGCCATGAATACAAAGTCCAGACTCAGCTCTTGGCCTGGGTATCCTCTAGTGGAATGAGTATCACATTATTGTTGTCCCATGTTGACCTGTCTCTGATAGTTAGACCTGGTCTGTCATGTTGACCTGTCTCTGATAGTTAGACCTGGTCTGTCATGTTGACCTGTCTCTGATAGTTAGACCTGGTCTGTCATGTTGACCTGTCTCTGATAGTTAGACCTGGTCTGTCATGTTGACCTGTCTCTGATAGTTAGACCTGGTCTGTCATGTTGACCTGTCTCTGATCGGGTTAGACCTGGTCTGTCATGTTGACCTGTCTCTGATAGTTAGACCTGGTCTGTCATGTTGACCTGTCTCTGATCGGGTTAGACCTGGCCTGTCATGTTGACCTGTCTCTGATAGTTAGACCTGGTCTGTCATGTTGACCTGTCTCTGATAGTTAGACCTGGTCTGTCATGTTGACCTGTCTCTGATAGTTAGACCTGGCCTGTCATGTTGACCTGTCTCTGATAGTTAGACCTGGTCTGTCATGTTGACCTGTCTCTGATAGTTAGACCTGGTCTGTCATGTTGACCTGTCTCTGATCGGGTTAGACCTGGTCTGTCATGTTGACCTGTCTCTGATAGTTAGACCTGGTCTGTCATGTTGACCTGTCTCTGATCGGGTTAGACCTGGTCTGTCATGTTGACCTGTCTCTGATAGTTAGACCTGGTCTGTCATGTTGACCTGTCTCTGATAGTTAGACCTGGTCTGTCATGTTGACCTGTCTCTGATAGGGTTAGACCTGGTCTGTCATGTTGACCTGTCTCTGATAGGGTTAGACCTGGTCTGTCATGTTGACCTGTCTCTTATTGGGTTAGACCTGGTCTGTCATGTTGACCTGTCTCTGATAGTTAGATCTGGTCTGTCATGTTGACCTGTCTCTGATAGTTAGACCTGGTCTGTCATGTTGACCTGTCTCTGATAGGGTTAGACCTGGTCTGTCATGTTGACCTGTCTCTGATAGGGTTAGACCTGGTCTGTCATGTTGACCTGTCTCTGATAGTTAGACCTGGTCTGTCATGTTGACCTGTCTCTGATAGGGTTAGACCTGGTCTGTCATGTTGACCTGTCTCTGATAGTTAGACCTGGTCTGTCATGTTGACCTGTCTCTGATAGTTAGACCTGGTCTGTCATATTGACCTGTCTCTGATAGGGTTAGACCTGGTCTGTCATGTCGACCTGTCTCTGATAGTTAGACCTGGTCTGTCATGTTGACCTGTCTCTGATAGTTAGACCTGGTCTGTCATGTTGACCTGTCTCTGATAGTTAGACCTGGTCTGTCATATTGACCTGTCTCTGATCGGGTTAGACCTGGTCTGTCATGTTGACCTGTCTCTGATAGTTAGACCTGGTCTGTCATGTTGACCTGTCTCTGATCGGGTTAGACCTGGTCTGTCATGTTGACCTGTCTCTGATCGGGTTAGACCTGGTCTGTCATGTTGACCTGTCTCTGATAGTTAGACCCGGTCTGTCATGTTGACCTGTCTCTGATAGTTAGACCTGGTCTGTCATGTTGACCTGTCTCTGATCGGGTTAGACCTGGTCTGTCATGTTGACCTGTCTCTGATAGTTAGACCTGGTCTGTCATGTTGACCTGTCTCTGATCGGGTTAGACCTGGTCTGTCATGTTGACCTGTCTCTGATAGTTAGACCTGGTCTGTCATGTTGACCTGTCTCTGATCGGGTTAGACCTGGTCTGTCATGTTGACCTGTCTCTGATAGTTAGACCTGGTCTGTCATGTTGACCTGTCTCTGATAGGGTTAGACCTGGTCTGTCATGTTGACCTGTCTCTGATAGGGTTAGACCTGGTCTGTCATGTTGACCTGTCTCTGATCGGGTTAGACCTGGTCTGTCATGTTGACCTGTCTCTGATAGGGTTAGACCTGGTCTGTCATGTTGACCTGTCTCTGATAGTTAGACCTGGTCTGTCATGTTGACCTGTCTCTGATAGGGTTAGACCTGGTCTGTCATGTTGACCTGTCTCTGATAGTTAGACCTGGTCTGTCATGTTGACCTGTCTCTGATAGGGTTAGACCTGGTCTGTCATGTTGACCTGTCTCTGATAGTTAGACCTGGTCTGTCATATTGACCTGTCTCTGATAGGGTTAGACCTGGTCTGTCATGTTGACCTGTCTCTGATAGTTAGACCTGGTCTGTCATCTTGACCTGTCTCTGATAGTTAGACCTGGTCTGTCATGTTGACCTGTCTCTGATAGTTAGACCTGGTCTGTCATGTTGACCTGTCTCTGATAGTTAGACCTGGTCTGTCATGTTGACCTGTCTCTGATAGTTAGACCTGGTCTGTCATGTTGACCTGTATCTGATAGTTAGACCTGGTCTGTCATGTTGACCTGTCTCTGATAGTTAGACCTGGTCTGTCATGTTGACCTGTCTCTGATAGTTAGACCTGGCCTGTCATGTTGACCTGTCTCTGATAGTTAGACCTGGCCTGTCATGTTGACCTGTCTCTGATAGTTAGACCTGGTCTGTCATGTTGACCTGTCTCTGATAGTTAGACCTGGTCTGTAATGTTGACCTGTTTCTGATAGTTAGACCTGGTCTGTCATGTTGACCTGTCTCTGATAGGGTTAGACCTGGTCTGTCATATTGACCTGTCTCTGATAGTTAGACCTGGTCTGTCATATTGACCTGTCTCTGATAGTTAGACCTGGTCTGTCATGTTGACCTGTCTCTGATCGGGTTAGACCTGGTCTGTCATGTTGACCTGTCTCTGATAGTTAGACCTGGTCTGTCATGTTGACCTGTCTCTGATAGTTAGACCTGGTCTGTCATGTTGACCTGTCTCTGATAGTTAGACCTGGTCTGTCATGTTGACCTGTCTCTGATAGTTAGACCTGGCCTGTCATGTTGACCTGTCTCTGATAGGGTTAGACCTGTCTGTCATGTTGACCTGTCTCTGATAGTTAGACCTGGTCTGTCATGTTGACCTGTCTCTGATAGTTAGACCTGGTCTGTCATGTTGACCTGTCTCTGATAGTTAGACCTGGTCTGTCATGTTGACCTGTCTCTGATAGTTAGACCTGGTCTGTCATGTTGACCTGTCTCTGATAGTTAGACCTGGTCTGTCATGTTGACCTGTCTCTGATAGGGTTAGACCTGGTCTGTCATGTTGACCTGTCTCTGATAGTTAGACCTGGTCTGTCATGTTGACCTGTCTCTGATAGTTAGACCTGGTCTGTCATGTTGACCTGTCTCTGATAGTTAGACCTGGTCTGTCATGTTGACCTGTCTCTGATAGTTAGACCTGGTCTGTCATGTTGACCTGTCTCTGATTGGGTTAGACCTGGTCTGTCATGTTGACCTGTCTCTGATAGTTAGACCTGGTCTGTCATGTTGACCTGTCTCTGATCGGGTTAGACCTGGTCTGTCATGTTGACCTGTCTCTGATAGTTAGACCTGGTCTGTCATGTTGACCTGTCTCTGATCGGGTTAGACCTGGTCTGTCATGTTGACCTGTCTCTGATAGTTAGACCTGGTCTGTCATGTTGACCTGTCTCTGATAGTTAGACCTGGTCTGTCATGTTGACCTGTCTCTGATTGGGTTAGACCTGGTCTGTCATGTTGACCTGTCTCTGATAGTTAGACCTGGTCTGTCATGTTGACCTGTCTCTGATAGTTAGACCTGGTCTGTCATGTTGACCTGTCTCTGATAGTTAGACCTGGTCTGTCATGTTGACCTGTCTCTGATCGGGTTAGACCTGGTCTGTCATGTTGACCTGTCTCTGATAGTTAGACCTGGTCTGTCATGTTGACCTGTCTCTTATTGGGTTAGACCTCGTCTGTCATGTTGACCTGTCTCTGATAGTTAGACCTGGTCTGTCATGTTGACCTGTCTCTGATAGTTAGACCTGGTCTGTCATGTTGACCTGTCTCTGATAGTTAGACCTGGTCTGTCATGTTGACCTGTCTCTGATAGTTAGACCTGGTCTGTCATGTTGACCTGTCTCTGATAGTTAGACCTGGCCTGTCATGTTGACCTGTCTCTGATAGTTAGACCTGGTCTGTCATGTTGACCTGTCTCTGATCGGGTTAGACCTGGTCTGTCATGTTGACCTGTCTCTGATAGGGTTAGACCTGGTCTGTCATGTTGACCTGTCTCTGATAGTTAGACCTGGTCTGTCATGTTGACCTGTCTCTGATAGTTAGACCTGGTCTGTCATGTTGACCTGTCTCTGATCGGGTTAGACCTGGTCTGTCATGTTGACCTGTCTCTGATAGTTAGACCTGGTCTGTCATGTTGACCTGTCTCTGATAGGGTTAGACCTGGTCTGTCATGTTGACCTGTCTCTGATCGGGTTAGACCTGGTCTGTCATGTTGACCTGTCTCTGATAGTTAGACCTGGTCTGTCATGTTGACCTGTCTCTGATAGTTAGACCTGGTCTGTCATGTTGACCTGTCTCTGATCGGGTTAGACCTGGTCTGTCATGTTGACCTGTCTCTGATAGTTAGACCTGGTCTGTCATGTTGACCTGTCTCTGATAGTTAGACCTGGTCTGTCATGTTGACCTGTCTCTGATAGTTAGACCTGGTCTGTCATGTTGACCTGTCTCTGATCGGGTTAGACCTGGTCTGTCATGTTGACCTGTCTCTGATAGTTAGACCTGGTCTGTCATGTTGACCTGTCTCTTATTGGGTTAGACCTGGTCTGTCATGTTGACCTGTCTCTGATAGTTAGACCTGGTCTGTCATGTTGACCTGTCTCTGATAGTTAGACCTGGTCTGTCATGTTGACCTGTCTCTGATAGTTAGACCTGGTCTGTCATGTTGACCTGTCTCTGATAGTTAGACCTGGTCTGTCATGTTGACCTGTCTCTGATAGTTAGACCTGGCCTGTCATGTTGACCTGTCTCTGATAGTTAGACCTGGTCTGTCATGTTGACCTGTCTCTGATCGGGTTAGACCTGGTCTGTCATGTTGACCTGTCTCTGATAGGGTTAGACCTGGTCTGTCATGTTGACCTGTCTCTGATAGTTAGACCTGGTCTGTCATGTTGACCTGTCTCTGATAGTTAGACCTGGTCTGTCATGTTGACCTGTCTCTGATCGGGTTAGACCTGGTCTGTCATGTTGACCTGTCTCTGATAGTTAGACCTGGTCTGTCATGTTGACCTGTCTCTGATAGGGTTAGACCTGGTCTGTCATGTTGACCTGTCTCTGATAGTTAGACCTGGTCTGTCATCTTGACCTGTCTCTGATAGTTAGACCTGGTCTGTCATGTTGACCTGTCTCTGATAGGGTTAGACCTGGTCTGTCATGTTGACCTGTCTCTGATAGTTAGACCTGGTCTGTCATGTTGACCTGTCTCTGATCGGGTTAGACCTGGTCTGTCATATTGACCTGTCTCTGATCGGGTTAGACCTGGTCTGTCATGTTGACCTGTCTCTGATAGTTAGACCTGGTCTGTCATGTTGACCTGTCTCTGATAGTTAGACCTGGTCTGTCATTTTGACCTGTCTCTGATAGGGTTAGACCTGGTCTGTCATGTTGACCTGTCTCTGATAGGGTTAGACCTGGTCTGTCATGTTGACCTGTCTCTGATAGTTAGTCCTGGTCTGTCATGTTGACCTGTCTCTGATAGGGTTAGACCTGGTCTGTCATGTTGACCTGTCTCTGATAGTTAGACCTGGTCTGTCATGTTGACCTGTCTCTTA
>NW_028159653.1:0-44265 GCF_964263955.1 Coregonus lavaretus | reverse complement strand
CTTTATCTCTCCCTCCCTCCATCTCTCTATCTTTATCTCTCCCTCCCTCCATCTCTCTATCTTTATCTCTCTCTCCCTCCATCTCTCTATCTTTATTTCTCCCTCCCTCCATCTCTCTATCGTTATCTCTCCACTCCTCCATCTCTCTATCTTTATCTCTCTCTCCCTCCATCTCCCTCCCTCCCTCCATATCTCTATCTTATTTCTCCTCCCTCCATCTCTCTATCTTTATCTCTCTCTCCCTCCATCTCTCTATCTTTATCTCTCCCTCCTCCATTTCTCTGTCTTTATCACTCCCTCCCTCCATCTCTCTATCTTTATTCTCCTCCCTCCCTCCATCTCTCTATCTTTATCTCTCCTCCCTCCATCTCTCTCTGTCTCCCTCCCTCCATCTCTCTATTTTATCTCTCTCTCCCTCCATCTCTCTATCTTTATCTCTCTCCTCATCTCTCTATCTTTATCTCTCCCTCCCTCCATCTCTCTGTATTTATCACTCCCTCCCTCCATCCCTCTATCTTTATTTCTCCCTCCCTCCATCTCTCTATCTTTATCTCTCCCTCCCTCCATCTCTCTGTCTTTATCACTCCCTCCCTCCATCTCTCTGTCTTTATCTCTCTCTCCCTCCATCTCTCTCTCTCCCTCCATCTCTCTATCTTTATCTCTCCCACCCCTCCATCTCTCTATCTTTATTTCTCCCTCCCTCCATCTCTCTATCTAATCACTCCCTCCTCCATCTCTCTTTCTTTATCCTCTCTCCCTCCATCTCTCTCTCTCCTCCATCTCTCTATCTTTATCTCTCTCTCCCTCCATCTCTCTATCTTATCTCTCTCTCCCTCCATCTCTCTATCTTTATCTCTCCCTCACTCCATCTCTCTCTCCCTCCCTCCATCTCTCTATCTTTATCTCTCCCTCCTCCATCTCTATCTGTCTCCCTCCTCCATCTCTCTATCTTTATCTCTCCCTCCCTCCATCTCTCTATCTTTATCTCTCCCTCCCTCCATCTCTCTGTCTTTATCACTCCCTCCCTCCATCTCTCTGTCTTTATCACTCCCTCCCTCCATCTCTCTATCTTTATTTCTCCTCCCTCCCTCCATATCTCTATCTTTATTTCTCCCTCCCTCCATCTCTCTATCTTTATCTCTCTCTCCCTCCATCTCTCTATCTTTATCTCTCCCTCCCTCCATTTCTCTGTCTTTATCACTCCCTCCCTCCATCTCTCATCTTTATTTCTCCCTCCCTCCCTCCATCTTCTACTATCTTTATCTCTCCCTCCCTCCATCTCTCTCTGTCTCCCTCCCTCCATCTCTCTATCTTATCTCTCTCTCCCTCCATCTCTCTATCTTTATCTCTCTCCCTCATCTCTCTATCTTTATCTCTCCCTCCCTCCATCTCTCTGTCTTTATCACTCCCTCCCTCCATCCCTCTATCTTATTCTCCCTCCCTCCATCTCTCTATCTTTATCTCTCCCTCCCTCCATCTCTCTGTCTTTATCACTCCCTCCCTCCATCTCTCTGTCTTTATCTCTCTCTCCCTCCATCTCTCTCTCTCCCTCCATCTCTCTATCTTTATCTCTCCCTCCCTCCATCTCTCTATCTTTATTTCTCCCTCCCTCCATCTCTCTATCTTTATCTCTCCCTCCCTCCATCTCTGTCTTTATCACTCTCTCCCTCCATCTCTCTCTCTCCCTCCATCTCTCTATCTTTATCTCTCTCTCCCCCATCTCTCTATCTTTATCTCTCTCTCCCTCCATCTCTCTATCTTTATCTCTCCCTCACCTCCATCTCTCTATCTTTATCTCTCCCTCCCTCCATCTCTCTATCTTTATCTCTCTCTCCCTCCATCTCTCTATCTTTATCTCTCTCTCCCTCCATCTCCCTCCCTCCCTCCATCTTTCTATCTTTATCTCTCTCTCCCTCCATCTCTCTATCTTTATTTCTCCCTCCCTCCATCTCTCTATCTTTATCTCTCTCTCCTCATCTCTCTATCTTTATTTCTCCCTCCTCCATCTCACTATCTTTATCTCTCCCTCCCTCCATCTCTCTATCTTTATCTCTCCCTCCCTCCATCTCTCTATCTTTATCTCTCTCTCCCTCCATCTCTCTATCTTTATTTCTCCCTCCCTCCATCTCTCTATCTTTATCTCTCCTCCCTCCATCTCTCTATCTTTATCTCTCCCTCCCTCCATCTCTCTCCTCCTCCATCTCTCTATCTTTATTTCTCCCTCCCTCCATCTCTCTATCTTTATCTCTCCCTCCCTCCATATCTCTATCTTTATCTCTCCCTCCCTCCATCTCTCTATCTTTATCTCTCTCTCCCTCCATCTCTCTATCTTTATTTCTCCCTCCCTCCATCTCTCTATCTTTATCTCTCCCTCCCTCCATCTCTCTATCTTTATCTCTCCCTCCCTCCATCTCTCTATCTTTATATCTCTCTCACTCCATCTCTCTCTCGCCTTCCATCTCTCTGTCTTTATCCCTCCCTCCTTCCATCTCTCTATTTCTGCCTCCCTCCATCTCTCTCTTCATCTGTCTCTCTCTCGTCATCCCTTCTCTCATCTGTATTTATGTTCTCCATATTGAAAAGTTATTTGCATTTAGAGTGAAGTTGTGAGCCGCTACTCGCTGCAATTACTGATTAATTACAGGGAATTAAAGCAATTATAGCTGCAGAGATATACAATTAACACACACACCATGCTTACACTGATGCTAACACGGGCAATGCAAAACGCTAGGCTACATTACCATACAAACATCTCTCTCCTTTAATCTCTTTTGTTTTTTATCTCTCTCTTTCACCCCCTTCGATGTGTGTGCTTTTCATCTCTTTCTCTTTGTGTTTCTCTCCCTCTATCCCTTTCTCTCTCTCCCTCTCTCTCTCTCTCAGAGGGAGGGGGGTACGGAGCAGGTTTACCAGTTCATTAGATTGTATTTAATATAAAAACACCTCCGTACTCAGGGAGCGGTGAATCAATAGGGGGTGTAAACTAAACCAGAAGTGGGCGATGAGAGAGAGAGAGAGAGAGAGAGAGAGAGAGAGAGAGAGAGAGAGAGAGAGAGAGAGAGAGAGAGAGAGAGAGAGAGAGAGAGAGAGAGAGAGAGAGAGATAGAAAGCGAGAGAGAGAGGGGATTCCTCTGCTTCTCTCAGCCCTTAGCCAACAGCTCCTCACAGCTCATGGACACCACTCACTCTCGAGAAGGAAAGAACTAGCATTTCGTTGTTCGTTTTCTCTAATGTCCATGTTCCTCCTAGAGTGGCTGAATGTCTTTTATAGATGTAGGGTGTATTCACTAGGAACCAAAACTAAGCAAACGGGAAGAAACTGGGAGGGGCCTACCTGAATTTGTCCAATAAGAAACTCTAGTTTTGTTGTAAAAGGTTTTTAGTTGCAAAATGTTTTGTTACGATGTGCACTAATGAATACACTCCCAGTTGGTTCTTCATTTCATGCACAATGGTTGAGTTCTGAGATAGAGACAATCTACTCTTTTTTTTATATTTTGTCAAACGCCATATACAATAACAGCCAATATTTAGGAACCTCAGCAGGCCTTTTGAAAAACTTTACACAGAGTTGTGACTGTTGTTTGTCTCTGTCAAGAGGAGAGGTTTGAGTAAAAACACAGCATCTCCTCTGAGCACTGTATAATTTGAGAAGATGACAGAGGGGAGCATCATAAATAAGAAGAATGAAAGGAATAAAAAAGAAAGTGAAGTGTAAGGAGTGATGGATGACAGGGTCTTTCCTCTATTCTCTCTCTCCTTTATGGACTGTCAGTGAGTGTGGTGCCTGCAGCCTAGCCTACGGACGGAGACACACTCTCCTTTCACCCTCTTTCCTTCTTTCCTTCCTCTTTCCTTCTTTCCATCATCTTTCATTTCCTTCCTCTTTCCTTCTTTCCTTCCTATTTCCTTCTTTCCTTCCTCTTTCCTTCTTTCCATCCTCTTTCCTTCTTTCCATCCTCTTTCCATCTTTCCTTCCTCTTTCCTTATTTCCTTCCTCTTTCCTTCTTTCCATCCTCTTTCCTTCTTTCCATCCTCTTTCCTTCTTTCCTTCCTCTTTCCTTCTTTCCTTCCTCTTTCCATCCTATTTCCTTCTTTCCTTCCTCTTTCCTTCTTTCCATCCTCTTTCCTTCTTTCCATCCTCTTTCCTTCTATTCTTCCTCTTTCCTTCTTTCCTCTTTCCCTCTTCTATCCTTCTTTCCATCCTCTTTCCTTCTTTCCTTCCTCTTTCCTTCTTTCCTTCCTCTTTCCTTCCTCTTTCCTTCTTTCCTTCCTCTTTCCTTCTTTCCATTCTCTTTCCTTCTTCTTTCCTCTTTCCTTCTTTCCATCGTCTTTCCTTCTTTCCTTCCTCTTTCCTTCTTTCCATCCTCTTTCCTTCTTTCCATCCTCTTTCCTTTTCCTTCCTCTTTCCTTCTCTCCTTCCTCTTTCCTTCTTTCCTTCCTCTTTCCTTGTGTCCTTCCTCTTTCCTTCTTTCCTTCCCTCCTTCCTCTTTCCTTCTTTCCTTCCTCTTTCCTTCTTTCATCCTCTTTCCTTCTTTCCTTCCTCTTCCTTCTTTCCATCCTCTTTCCTCTTTCCTCTTTCCTTCTTTCCTTCCTCTTTCCTTCTTTCCATCCTCTTTCCTTCTTTCCATCCTCTTTCCTTATTTCCTTCCTCTTTCCTTCTTTCCTTTCTCTTTCCTTCCTCTTTTCTTCTTTCATTGCCCTCCATCTCTTTCTCTCTCGCTCACGCTTTCTCTCCCTTCTCTCTCCCTCTTTCCCTATCTCACTCTTCCTCCATCTCTTCCTCTCGCTCTGTCCCCCTCTGTCTCTCCTCCCCCTCTTTTCTATATAAAACAGTTTAACTGATAATAACCATACGCCAAGCCTTGCACAAATGACATTTAATGCGTTCAGCTCCAATAATGTGCAGCACCGTGGCATGTTAAATTTCCATAGCGAGCAGTACGCCTACCCTCCCTAATAATACATCACAGTCACTAGATACCATTATGCAAATGAATATAACTACTGTTCCCTGAAGGAGGGAACAAGGTATAACATACTATGGGGAATCAACGACCAATCCTATTCACCTGACGCGAACTGAAATCACGCCCAATGGTCCAATGATGCCGAGCCCGCCCTCGGAACCCTCGCCTTCTGTAGCTCAGTTGGTAGAGCATGGCGCTTGCAACGCCAGGGTTGTGGGTTCGATTCCCACAGGGGGCCAGTATGAAAAATGTATGCACTCACTAACTGTAAGTCGCTCTGGATAAGAGCGTCTGCTAAATGACTAAAATGTAAAAGTAAAATGTACAATACCGGGGCTCGCATACATTTCCTTAATTCAGTAACGCTCTTCAGCGAGCCCAAACCCCCGGAAGGTGCGGGGTAAAAATATGTTATACCTCATTCCCTCCATCAGGGAACTAAGTAGTAATATTCATAACTGTATGTTCCCTTTCAGTCGGTCAGTCGGTATAACATACTATGGGGACATACAATCACGCCCCAAGCTGGCTTAGAGGGTACCAAACTAGGAGGCCCACGGCAGCCCAAGAACACAAACAGGTTCCACTGGCTCCACAAAGGGGTTACAGAAGCCACCTTTTTCCCTAATACTTACCCGAGAAGCCTGAACTGTCCGAGCCTCATGAGGCCTGAACAGTCAGAGCCCAAAATAGGGAACCAGAACCTGCAAAAACTTTATTATGCGCACTGACACGCTGCCACTGCAGCCCAAGTCCATAGACCCCAATACTTGCATTACCTTGTGAGCATGAAATGTCAGAACTCGTACAAGGAACCACAAGTCCAAAACTACAGAACAACTGTCGTGACTTGGTAAAGCGCACATGCGCACTGCACAGCATTGACCACAGTCGATTAACCACAGCAGCCCGAGGGGCAAACCCAAAGAAAACCAGCAGTAACCTGGAAACGGTGTACTTGCGCACTGCCACGGCAGCCAAGGCTCAAACCCACAGGGAAACAGCGGTAACCCGGACAAAACACTGCCTAACATCGACCATGGCTGCCCAAGTTCATAGACCCTACCGGTTCCAAAAAGGCTCACACAGAGACCCAAGGAGTCTGGAATGCCAGAACTCACATAAGGAACCGCAATTCCAAAACAACAGGTCACCTGCTGTGACTTGATAATGCACATTCACACGCCGCCTCATCGACAAACCATGGCAGCCCAAAGCTCAAAACCACAGGGAACTGTGGTGACCAGAATAAATGCGCAAGCTGCTCGCTGCCTAACATCCACTCCCGGACCCAGCCATAAGAACACTATGAGCCACACTGGGAGCAGCTACATCCAAGCAATAAAACCTCACAAAGGTATGTAGGGAGCCCCAACTCGCTGCAGCACAGATATCACCAATCATAATGCCCTGAACAATGCCCAAGAAGCCGCCATACCCCTAGTGTCATATGCCAGGGAGATAGCCTCCACAATCCAATGAGAAAGACGCTACTTAAAAAGTGCCCTACCCTGAGCTGGATGAGTGAAACAGACAAAAGGCTGGTCACAAATACAGATATCCTTGGTCCTATCCGTGCATAAAGCGCGCACCGGACATAGGCCATGCAACCTCTGTTGTTCACTGGACTGTACAGTAAATCACATTCAAGGGTAAACCCCTAGCAGTCAAATTCAACCTTTCAGGGGTCAAACCCACAGAGCCGATATCTGCGGTCGTGGGTGCCAAACTCTCCCGTGTGCCTGGGACAATAGATCCCGGCAGCACGGAACCCTCCCCCCCAAAAAAACTGCATTAGCACGTAACATCACTTTCGAGTCACCAGACACGAACTCCAAACAGGAAGGGTGTACTGATACAGGAAACCAGGGTTGTCTGGGCAAATGGGGAGCCACCAGAATCAACAACAGACCCTCCTGACGGACCTTCTCCACGGTGGCCTGAATCAGGTCCACCGGAGGAAATACATAGAGCAGGGTCCAAGGCCACTGACACGCCAAAGCATCCGTTCCCAATGGAGCGCCCAGATCCCTCATTGAGAAGAACAGATGACAATGCACGTTTTGTTACAATACGTAAAGATCTACGTCGGCCCTGCCGAACCGGTCCCATATCTGGGCAACCACTGAGGGGTGGTATCTTCCCTCCGTAGAGATAGAACCCCCCCTGGAAAGTAGATCCGCACCCACGTTGAGAGATCCGGGAAGATACGTCACTCTGAGCGATAGTAAATGCACATTGCTCCATACGAGCAGATAACGTGTCAGGTTTAGTAGAGAGAGACTGTATCCCCCCCCCCCCCCCCCCCGCCTGTTGATGTACGCCACCACCGTCCTGTTGTTGGACCTTACAAACACATGCTGGCCTCAACATCGTAAGGAAATGCCTCAGTGCCAGCAACAGTCAGTAACTCTAGGTAATTGATATGCAGCACCCTTTGCGCTGTTGAACAAATCCCTCTTTTGGAGTAGGCCACACACAGCACTCCCTGTCCCAGTAAAGATGCATCTGTCGTGATCACCCTGCGGGGACACTACCCTGACCATGTCGCGGGTCACTCCAAGGAGTCAACGCCCTTAGGCACAACAGGGATACCTTGAGCAACCGATGGCAGTGGTGAGATGTGTCCAGATGAGTAGCAATCTCCCTTGATTTATTCTGGTGGCGCTGAAACAGATGCCTCAACAGAAGTCCAAGATGCACCACAGCTATCATAAAGGCCATCAGACCCAATAACCACAGGCACAAGAGAAAAGGCACAGAGTGCCCCAGCTGAAACCATGCCAGACAGAGCCAGAATGCGACCTTCCTCTGTTGGGACAAACACGCATGATTTAGAACCGAGTCCAGAACAAGGCCCAAAAACGGAATGCGCTGAGCTGGAGTCAAATAACTTTACTTGTGATTCACTAGGAACCCCAGAGACTGAATATGGGAAACCAGTGTGGCAGTGTGAAGCTCCACCTGTTCCCTCGACTCTGATACAACCAGCTAATCGTCCAGATACTCTGATCCCCTGGCACCACACCAGTGCCAAAACCACTTCCACCACCAAAGAAAAGGAGGAGGACGCACAGTGAACTGCAGACGATACCCCCTTGTCACTGTCTTCATCACCCATGGTGAAATTGCGCATTCCCACCACTGGACGGAGCACGCTGCCAGTCTTCCATACATTATCTTTTGAAGGGGCAGAGCGCCACTCTGAGGACTGGGATAAAAAATATATATTGTCATGCTGTTTCCATATCCACCACTCTTGACAACTGTGTGTCTGAATGTGGGGAAGGAACTGTGTTTACTATACCCACACCTGGACGATACCACACTCTCTATACCCCTGAACACAGAGGAACCTTGGGTAGAAACATTGTGCTTTCATGGTACCGCCGTTCTGATACCCAGACCACACTGGGTTCGGGGACTTCGGCAACTAGTAACTTGCCCCCATTAACCGAGCCACTTGGAAGCACTGTTGCCACAGTAAATGCTTGGGGAGGAGTTCCTGCTGAGCAACCACCGTCGCCCCCATACTTTTCCCCACAGCCAGGATAGCATAGCGGGACAGACGCAGCACAAATCAGCCGTAGCACGGATTTCATAGAGAAACTCTGAAACCGGCTTCCCCGCCTCTAAAATCTCATTCAGCTCCTGCAGCATATCGATATGATACATCTGCTGCATTGTGACCACATTCAAGGACTGGGCCGCCACACCCTCAGCCTGGTACATTTTGTCCAGCTGATCCGCCGATAACCGGCACTGTTTATTCGGAAGCACCATGCTAGGATTAGCCCCCTTGTTAGCCTCTGGAGCTAAGTAACTCACCAGCTTTCCATCCATCGGCAGTGTGCAAATGAGCCCCACCTCCTCCATACCCTCTACATTCATGAACTCGCCATAACCTGGTAGCACCAGCCTGGCTGAATGAGGGGAATCCCAGGTCGCTTTTAGCTCATCTGCAAAATCTTTAAACAGCGGTTAGCGACGCTTCACCGCCACAGGGACAGGAGGTTCATACCTTCCCCCCAACCTGGAGGAACTCCGCTGCGGGGGAGAAGACAGCCAATCCACCCCCTGGTGATCTGCTGCCCTATGACACAGCTCCATCAATGGTGCATTAACCACCAATGGTTCACTCTCCTCCACCGAATCCAAAGCCAGGGCTTTAGGCTGCCCCGGACTTATGTCATCCGATTCACTCTCTGAAAACCCTCCAGAGCCAACCAGGGATAGTATATCATCCCCGGAAATCGAGATTCTGACACTGCCAGAGAAACGGGAATGAGCCTCACTCACCTGGGATGACACTCCTATCAACTCCGACCACCGCTGCTGCTCTCTGCCGGCCTCAGACAACCCATTCCCGAGGTTGCTTCACGGAAGACCCTTCGCCAGCAGCCCCAATCTTTCTCACAAAGTCAGCCCGACGCCCAATGGAAGTTGAACCCAGCCGGAGACAATGGTCACACAAACTGGTTCTGGCCAAAGCCTCCTGAGCGTGTTTCCACTCCAGGCAAACAAGACAGCACTCTTGACTATCTAGGGCACGGTCGAAGGTTCAAACTTGGCTGGTTTTCCTTTTTGAACTTACTCTTACCACTGGCCATCTTACTCAAGCAAAGAAGCACTGGCTAAACAAGCAGAGCAGAAAGTAGTGAGCTTTTAGCAAACACAAAAACTGATACCAAGACCCAAAACTCACTACATCTAGGGAGTTAGGGTAAGGGTTAGGAATTATATAAGGAACTCAACTCCCTTTTGATTGCAGCCTTTTTTCTGTTTTAAATTACTCACTTCAGTTATAACACTTCAACCAGAGTGAGAGGCACACCACAGAGAGGAAGAGATGCATAGAGACAGTGAAGCAGAAAAAGATAGAGACAGAGAGAAGGGGGTTGGGGGCAGGGCCTCTGACAGAGAGAACTCCTAACTTCTCTTACAGTGTATATTATTTCCTAACTTCTCTAACAGTGAATATGATTTCGTAACTTCTCTAACAGTGAATATGATTTCCTAACTTCTCTAAAATACAATTTAATATTAGACATAGTAGGCCTACGTCCACATCAACCATCCCCAATAGAGTGAATCAGAAAGTAATCAGTCCCACTGGGACCAGGGTCCTCCTGAGGGTTGTGTGTGGAGTGTGTGTGCTGCACCGAGGGACAGGGGTGAACCAGGGGACCCCTATCTCCGTGCCCCACTCCAGAGATGGCCCATCCCAGGAACGGTGTCCCGGTGTGGGGAGGAGCGCAGGGCGACGCTGGGCCTACCCCATCCACTCTGGTTCTCCCCCGAGACCAACGCTCTTTCATCTCCTCATGTCCTCAGGGTGGGGAACAACAAACCACAGACAGAGGGAGAAACGAGAGAGAGAGAGGGAGAGAGAGAGAGAGAGAGATAGAGAGAGAGAGAGAGAGAGAGAGAGAGAGAGAGAGAGAGAGAGAGAGAGAGAGAGAGAGAGAGAGAGAGAGGGAGAGAGAGAGAGAGAGAGAGAGAGAGAGAGAGAGAGAGAGAGAGAGAGAGAGAGAGAGAGAGAGAGTCATGAGTAAGACTATTATATTTCAGACGTTTACATTTACATTTTGGTATTTAACAGACACTCTCATCCAGAGCGATTTACAGTCAGTGCATTCAACTTAGATAGATGAGACAACCTGCTTGAGCGCTGCCAAGTGTAAAGCGCCACAGGTGAGAACATGGAAAGGAAATGTCATATCTTTCCTCCAAAAATTAACTTTTCAATAATAGTTCAAATGGAGTGGAGGCTAAAAGTGAATCAACAAGGTGAATATGGTCAACAAACACATGGCTGAATTTGGCCTGTGTTTGAACCCATAGAATAATACCAGTAAGCAATGCATAGCTGTTAACATTTCTTTATCAAGACAGACTAATCCTATCTTATCATTAAGATTCAGCTGAATATATTTTTCCGACAGGTGTTGCAGTCACTGTAAAAAATGACTTTTTGGATCAACCTACAAATGGTCACAAGTAAATTAGTTAGGTTTTCTCAATTGAAAATACTACCAAATGTGGAAACCAAATATATGATTCAATGCCAACTGTTTTATTTGATTTCAAGTTTCAATTATATTTCAAGTTGCAACCTATTTCTTTCAACACATAACCTACTTTCCCCTTCGGTTAAACCCTATAAATAACAAATACAAACAAATATTTAATGTAAATACAACTTTTTATCCCATTCCAAGTTCACTTTTTAATTTGGAATTACCTATCCAAATGTCTTCAATTGGGTTACAATCAATTACATACATTCCCTGTAAATCACTAAATTAATTTGATTCAACTAGAACTCATGTTTTCAAACATATTATTTACACAAGACTTTCACATTTAGTAACCACAATATAGTAACCAAGCATTGGCTACCTTAAACGGAAACTTCACCGCTAGACACTATTTGGGGTGTTTTTTTCCCAGTCTCCCTACATAATTATGAAAGTTGAGAGGGTGTTTCAGACATAATTATTCACTATAGCTTTATTTTTGAATTTTCACACCGGGAGAGTTCAACCAATGGTGTCAACCAATTGGTTGATTGAGCCTGCTGTCTGATCTAAAAATGTATGGAGTAATGTTTTCTAGCAATTATTGTGGCCTTGGTGTTTCGCCGATTGCACGATCATGCTAGCAGCGAGTAGATATAATTGTCCTTGTCCAATAGAGCCATAGGACTTGTCTCAACGATGTTCCTATCTGCCAGGACATTGCAGGATATCTAGGTAGATACATTTTCCCTGGCTTTGTAAAGACTACAGCCTGATGGGAGCCCTACTTCCTTGTTCCCACCCTCGAAGGCAGGCTTTTCAAAACGGGGGCGATACTAGTGTACAGGTTCACAGAAGCTATGTTACCATGCACTGTCTATCTGAGACTGCTAAATAATTAGCTACAATGCCTGTTTCTGATGATTCCTCTTTCCAAGAAGAGCTGGACGACAATTGTATTTTTGTAATGTTCTTTTACATAGGAACATACAGCCCTATTTATTTGAGCCAGGACTCAGGAGGGCACAGAGTAAGTTGTTTAGCTGTCGGTAGCTAACTAGCAATATTAGCTCTCTTTTTACACGAGGCAGTGTTGTTCATAACGATTCGTCCATAAAGGGGCTAGCTAGTACTACTACAAGGCAAGCTAGCCAAGTTTAGCTAGCTAGCTAGCTGTGTATTTGCTATACCAAAAATGTACTGTAGTCTAACGTTATAGCTAGCTAGCTAACTAGCCTAGCTTGCCTCAGTGCCTCTCATTAGGAGCAAAACTGGATTAATGTTTTGATGATGAAGGCGGAAGAGTAAAGGAATGACTTTGGCTTTATGACTCATTTAGTCTTGGAGTAACTATACCTGTGTGTTGTAGCTAGCTAGCTAACGTGTGTCTGTGAGATGTCAAATATTCTACACCATGCTGCTACAGTAGGAATACAGACAGCACACTCTTAGAAAAAAGGGTTTCAAAAGGGTTGTTCAGCTGTCCCCATAGGAGAACACTTTTGGGTTCCATGTAGAACACTCTGTAGAAAGTGTTCTACATGGAACCCAAAAAGGGTTCTACCTGTAACCAGAAAGGGTTCTTCAAAGGGTTCTCCTATGGGGACAGCCGAAGAACCCTTTAAGGTTGTAGATAGCAAAAAAATTTCTAAGAGTGAACACAATGATTGCCCATGAATGTGTAATAGCGTTTTCGTCTTTCGTGAATGGTCCCATAGCAACAATCTCCCCTTGTATCAAAGTGACTCCGAACACCTCACTGCACCACCCAAACACACCATATGCAAGTATTCCCTTTGTAGAACTGTAGTATTTATTATAAGAGTTAATAGTATATTTTTATTCTACTGTATATGTCATCCATTGCCATAACTGTTCCTGCATACTGCGATGTAAACTCACCTCGGTCTACAGAGCAAATAACTTTGTCTTGAATACAAGCCATGTCTACTTATTTGTGATATTGACAGGCTAATCTACCATTTCATTGAAACATGTTTACTTGCCACCAAATTAAAGTTGAAATGATTCGCTAACTTGCTGCATCATTTGTTTTAGCAGTAAGACTGAAGCTAGTTTATACTAATACATTTCATGAATAGCACAATGAATTGATACAGAAGTTGAAGTCAACACTTTATTGGTTTTTGATGCAGCTGGAATCATTTAGTCACTTGTCAGTACACTTGTAAAAAAGTTTATATAAAACACCATTATTTACATACAGTATGTACAACAGCTAGCAATATCTATAGCACAATGCAGTTGTGAGCATACTAGGTATTCTACAGTATATTATACTACAACATCAGTCTAACTGAATATGGATGTTGTGTTGGTTGGTTGAATGTTCCAGCCAGGTTCCAGAATGTTCTTCAGTTGGTGAACCTCTTCTCGTGTTGGGTAATGGCAGCTGGTTTAGCAGGCTTTGGCTCTGTGGCGATGTTGGCAGATATGTTGGGTTTGGTGAGCTGAGACTCAGGCTCCTTGTAGACAACCGCCTGGTCCTTTCTGCGCTCTCAGCCAGGTGTACTAGACTCTCATACACTTTGTTCACCACCCACTGCTTCGACCTCTTGCAGAAGATTTGTTTGTACTGGAAGGCTCCTGGAAAGACATGAAGACTGATCATAAGGATGTGTAACCATACAATAAACCATGTTCATGTATGTGTTTTGGTATGTGTTTTGTTAGTTAGCGTAACCTAACAAAGCTAATGTTAGCTTACAAAGTTACAAATCACATCGGCAGATAGCAGATGGCTAATTACATTGATACACTTTGGAATGTCTAGCCAGCGTATAATGAAAGCCAATGTCGTATATGAAGATTATGACTTTGTTAATGTTTTTAAGTGGAATCTGAGAGGAGGTTTATTTGGCAGAAAGAGAGCCGGTTTTAGTGTGACGCCACATACAAAATACAGGAAGTGTGTGTTGTAGACAGGGGATTGGACAGTAGAGGGAGCCACCCATATCTTGGGAAGATTATATATACTGCGTAAAAAGGAAGAAGAGGTTAGAGCGGCCATTGCAATCTGGGACGCCGTTCTCCGAGTGATCTTGACACCTGTAAACTCATGCTGAAAGCTTGTGATATGAATAAAACTTATGATCAAAGGTTCAGTATGAGCGGACTCCTTTGTTTATCAGCAATAATTGCCAGCATTTACTCGATACTACACCATCTTGGTAGATTTTGGTTTAGATAAACAAATGTAGATCAATGCTAGCTAGCTAGCTGTAACATTAGCTACGTTACCTCAGCTTGACTTATTTTCTGCTGCTCTGATGTTGGCTGATCAGATGCCTTCCTCTTTGAACATTCGACAACCCCATCAGTTGAGACTTCAGTTCCGTTTCAAAATCCTCTGGCTGAAAGGGCTGGCTACAAACACAGAAACACCTCCACGGGGCGTTTCTACGTCTGGAAATCACTATGAATTCTGGATATTGCGGTTTGCTTACAACCCGGAACTGTAGCTGGCCCGTTTGTAATGGTGAGATGCAGAAATGCAATTTTTTTTGTGCAGTGAGGAAATTCTAAATGTTTATGACACATATGATATGTTAATAACATATTAAATGACATATAAAGTGAAATGTCCTCTTAACATAGAAACCTTATCCGGCTCTTTAGTAGCACATGCATTTATGCAAGTGTAATTACAGATGTTGGCAGTGTATACATTTAAATTATAAGTTTAAGTACAATACAAAAGATCACATTAACTGGAATGACATTCACTCTCAACGGGTGGGCAAAAAGAACATACTGAAAGCCAAGCCACCAACAAGCCACACCTCCAACTCTTCTGATAGGCTGCCGCCTCTATATTGCCCCCACCACTATTCAATGCGCACGAGGTGTTGAAAGCAATTTTGAAGCATTCATTCAATTTAAAAAATCACATTGATCTGTCGAATTCTTTAAATGATTTCAGACAAATTGAATAGAATAGGTTGAACGAAACAAAGCGTAATTTTTAATCATTCCAATCAGTAAAAGCACTTCAGATGAACAACAGTGTTGTCCCACTTTTTACAGTGCACATATTACAGTCATGAAGTCAAATGTTGCTCAATAGAGCAGCAATTAGCAAAACCCGTGCAAAAATCTGTGTTATTAATTGCATAACTGGCCTATAGTGAATCCCATATACAGTATGAGGGATACAGTTGTGTAATAGTTTTACTTCACCTATATAGAGGTACTGTAGCATGGCGGCTTCTATACAGTTCAGTTGAGGATATCTACACACACACACGCACACACACTGTCACTTCCCCTCATCTCAGAATTAAACTGTGGTGGTGTTACGGTAAGTCTGGTGATTAGCTGTGATGTGCCTCTGTTGACGGAGGAAGGGAGGATGAGAGGATGGAGGGAAAAGAGGAACGGAGGAGCAGAGGAAAGGGGGAAAGGAGGATTCAGCTGAGATTAGTTTTGCCAGGTGCTTGGTGATGAGAATAGAAGGAGATGTGAAACATCACACTTCAAAACACTGCCTCACTACTACATGAATTATTTCTTAAACACAGAAAACTTTCTCTCTTTTTCTCCGCTCTCCCTTTCTTAATTGCTGCTCCTCCCTGAATCCCTCGTTCTTGATTCCCATCCCTCTTTTGAGCTTCGTATCCCTCCTTGGCCCTCTCCTTGGCCCTCTCCATTCTTCCTTTCTCTCTCTTCACCCCCCCCCCCACCCATCTCTCTCTCCCTCACCCTTTTCTTCCCCATCACCCTCTGTTCATCCCTCTCTCTCTATGTCCAATCTTACTTGTCTTTCTCTCCTCTTTCCCTTCTCCTCTCTTCTCTTCATCCCTCTCTCCCTGACAGAGGGTTCCAGAGACGTTGGTGATTCAGAACAACGCATTCCAGTCCATCGTCGGGTTCTAGGCGCTAGCGCATCGTCACAGCAGCGGTGACTAAACTTCAGATAAAATCAATGTTTAATTCAGATGGCTGAAGGCCATTGGCAGAAACAGTGGAAGCCTTTCATCATCAAAGGAGCTGGGAGAAACGGGGAGAGACGGGAGGGAATCTGCAGGATTAATGGAATCGTCACGAACTGTCCCATTTACAACATGGAATAACCCTCTCAATCTTTCAGTCACGTCCCCATCACCTGAGAGGCTAAAGTGTGTGTGGAGGGTGTTGGTGTGTGTGTGTGTGTGTGTGTGTGTGTGATTACAGCAGTGTGATAAGAGGTTGTGAGACCAGCTGCAGTGTATTTCTCCCTGGTCCTCTCTATCATCCTCTAATTAAGACATCTCAATTAAGCAGAGAGGAGTGTGACAGGTAATGAAGCTGTCACAACTGTGCCTCATATACACACACCTACACACACACACTGTCCATTAACAAACAGAGATACAACCAAGCAACCAATTCACAAACGCCTGTTACTGTATGAGGACTGAATATTTGGCCTGTTACTGTATGAGGACTAAATATTCTGCCTGGTACTGTATGAGGACTGAATATTTGGCCTGGTACTGTATGAGGACTGAATATTTGGCCTGGTACTGTATGAGGACTGAATATTCTGCCTGTTACTTTATGAGGATTGAATATTCTGCCTGTTACTGTATGAGGACTGAATATTTGGCCTGTTACTGTATGAGGACTGAATGTTTGGCCTGTTACTGTATGAGAACTGAATATTTGGCCTGTTACTGTATGAGGACTGAATATTTGGCCTGTGTTTCACTGGAGAGGTTGAGTGATACAGATGGTTGGTGTGTGATTTCCCCATAATGCTTGTTCTGTGCAGGAGGCAGTAAGTGACATGTGGCCTAACTGACGCCCAAGGGTCAAAACCTAAAGGTTAAAGGTTTGACATTTCCCCAATTCGACAAGATGGGAGATGCAATGTACACGTGACCATGAGAGCACATACGCACACACACACACACACACACACACACACACACAGCTTTGCATGGCTTGACATCAATAGATGCATTAATAGTAGATAATGAGATTCCAGTTTTCCGTGTGTCTCATTGTTAGGTAGGTAGGACTCTGGGGCCAGCTTGAGTGCTCCAAGGCAGGTATGATTAACATGACACACTACCAGCACACAACACACAATCCTCCCCCATATCTTCATGTACCACACGTATTCCTGGCACTTCAAACTAGCGCTCCTCTCCTCTCCACACAAGCAGTGCCTGCGGTTAACAAGCCATCTCTGCTTACAAAGCCCAAACTGTTTATGCTTTTTCAGGAAGCGGACTGCTTATTGGGGCTACATAAACAACTTATTGGGGCTACATGTTGGGAGAGGGGGCTGATTCATGTAGATTAGCAGGCTAGTGAATGTGAAACACACACAGTGTGAGACAACGCTTTGGCACGTGTCCGCTCCCTGTATGTGCTTGTGTGTGTGTGTATGTTTGTGTGTGGCTCTAAGAGCGGGAGACTGAGTGAGTGACAGGTGACCATATGACAAAGATAGAAACGTCAAGTTGGAAGTGATGGAGGGATAGAGGGATGGAGGGATGGAGGGATGAGGGGGAGGAAGGAGGAAGGAGGAGAAGGGAAGGAGGGATATACAGGAAGCCTGGAGAGATGAGTGCATCACCCTGCAGCTCTTGTCACTTCAAATTAGCCCTCCCTGACATACACTCTGCCCCCCCCCACCTCCCTAACAAAAACTCTGCCTCCCCACCTCCCTAACACACACTCTACCCCCCCCCCCCCCCCCCCATTTAGGAGTACACCACATCAGTTACTGGCTTCATCAATAAGTGCATCGATGACGTCGTCACCACAGTGACTGTACGTACATACCCCAACTAGAAGCCATGGATCACAGGCAACATCCGCACTGAGCTAAAGGGTAGAGCTGCCGCTTTCAAGGAAACGTATAAGAAATCCCGCTATGCCCTCCGACGAACCATCAAACAGGCAAAGCGTCAATACAGGACTAAGATTTAATTGTACTACACCGGCTCCGACGCTCGTCGGATGTGGTAGGGCTTGCAAACTATTATAGATTACAAAGGGAAGCACAGCCGCGAGCTGCCCAGTGACACGAGCCTACCAGACGAGCTAAATTACTTCTATGAGTGCTTCGAGGCAAGTAACACTGAAACATGCATGAGAGCATCAGCTGTTCCGTAGCCGATGTTAGTAAGACCTTTAAACAGGTCAAGAGTCACAAGGCCGAAGGGCCAGACGGATTACCAGGACGTGTACTCCGAGCATGCCCTGACCAACTGGCAAGTGTCTTCACTGACATTTTCAACCTCTCCCTGTCTGAGTCTGTAATACCAACATGTTTCAAGCAGACCACCGTAGTCCCTGTGCCCAAGAACACTAAGGTAACCTGCCTAAATGACAACTGACCTGTAGCACTCACGTCTGTAGCCATGAAGTGCTTTGAAAGGCTGGTCATGGCTCACATAAACATCATTATCCCAGAAACCCTAGACCAACTACAATTCGCATACCGCCCAAACAGATCAACAGATGATGCAATCTCTATTGCGCTCCACACTGCCCTTTCACACCTGGACAAAAGGAACACCTATGTGATAATGCTATTCATTTACTACAGCTCAGCGTTCAACACCATAGTGCCCTCAAAGCTCTTTACTAAACTAAGGACCCTGGGACTAAACACCTCCCTCTGCAACTGGATCCTGGACTTCCTGACGGGCCGCCCCCAGGTGGTAAGGGTAGGTAACAACACATCCGCCACGCTGATCCTCAACACGGGGGCCCCTCAGGGGTGAGTGCTTAGTCCCCTCCTGTACTCCCTGTTCACTCATGACTGCATGGCCAGGCACGACTCCAACACCATCATTACGTTTGCCGACGACACAACAGTGGTAGGCCTGATCACAGACAACGACGAGACAGCCTATAGGGAGGAGGTCAGAGACCTGGCCGTGTGGTGCCAGGACAACAACCTCTCCCTCAACGTAATCAAGACAAAGGAGATGATTGTGGACTACAGGAAAAAGAAGAGGACCGAGCACGCCCCCATTCTCATCGACGGGGCTGTAGTGGAGCAGGTTGAGAGCTTCAAGTTCCTTGGTGTCCACATCACCAACAAACTAACATGTTCCAAGCATACCAAGACAGTCGGGAAGAGGGCACGACAAAACCTATTACCCCTAAGGAGACTGAAAAGATTTGGCATGGTCCTCAAAAGGTTCTATAGCTGCACCAGAGAGCATCCTGACTGGTTGCATCACTGCCTGGTATGGCAACTGCTCGGCCTCCAACCGCTGCTGCTACTCTCTGTTTATTCTCTATGCATAGTCACTTTAATAACTCTACCTACATGTACATATTACCTCAATTACCTCGACTAACAGGTGCCCCCGCACATTGACTTGGTACGGGTACCCCCTGTATATTGTCACGATCGTCGTAATGAGTGGACCAAGGCGCAGCGTGATATGCGTACATCTTTTTAATGTGTACTTAGCAACACGATACAAACAACAAAACGAAACGTGAAGTCCTCGGTCATAAACACACAAACCTACACGGAACAAGATCCCACCAATGACAAGTGCACAACAGGCTGCCTAAGTATGGTTCCCAATCAGAGACAACGAGACACAGCTGCCTCCGATTGGGAACCACCCCAGCCAACACAGAAACACACGATCTAGAAAAGAACACATAGAAAACAAAACATAGACACTACACATAGAAACTAACACCCTGGCTCAACATATAAGAGTCCCCAGAGCCAGGGCGTGACATATATAGCCTCGCTATTGTTATTTTTACTGCTGCTCTTTAACTTTTTGTTACTTTTATTTCGTATTATTTTATATTGTATTTTTGTGTGTAATTTTTTTGTATTCTTTCTTAAAACTGCATTGTTGGTTAAGGGCTTGTGTAAGTGAGCATTTCACTGTTGTATTCAGCGCATGTGACAAATACAATTTGATTTGATTTGAAATACTCTGCCCCCCCCCCCCCCCCCCACCCCACCTCCCTAACATACTGTAGACCATAAGAGGTGACAGGACCTGTCATCATCAGGCTACTATTACTATGACACTCTGCCCCTAACCCCCTGGGCTGTGAAGGGGGGTTACATGTTGTGTAGCTATGACACTGCCTATAGCCTGGGTCTTGGTATGCAGTACTGTATTTACCATTCCGCACAACAAGTTCCCTCATGGGAATAATAAAGTTATTTGAATGTGATTTTAATTGAGTTTGAACCTGCCTTGTGGAGTGTTGTGTTGTTGGTTAAGCCTGCGTCTGGGTCCACATTGAGGTGTTTTGTCATGAGGTGAGAGGAGTAACTTTTTTGCTGTTTTGTTTTGTTCCGGTATTTCCGCCATGGGACACGGAGTGAGGAATTGTCAGGGGAATACAGGGAATCATCTCTAATGTAGCCATGGGACACATAGTGAGGAATTGTCAGGGGACTACAAAGAATCATCTCTACTGTAGCCATGGGACACGTAGTGAGGAATTGTCAATGTCTTGGTAATGTACTAGATTCTCTGGGTCCAGTTCTGATGGAGCTCAGCTCAGAGATAGCACAATGTCTCTGGGACCAGGTCCAGTTCTGATGGAGTGTAGCTCAGAGATAGCACAATGTGTCTGGGACCAGGTCCAGTTTGGATGGAGCTCAGCTCAGAGATAGCACAATGTCTCTGGGACTGGGCCCAGTTCTGATGGAGCTCAGCTCATAGAGAGCACAATTTGTCTGAGACTGGGCCCAGTTCTAATGGAGCTCAGCTCAAAGATAGCACAATGTCTCTGAGACTGGGCCCAGTTCGGATGGAGCTCAGCTCAGAGATAGCACAATGTCTCTGAGACTGGGCCCAGTTCGGATGGAGCTCAGCTCAGAGATAGCACAATGTGTCTGGGACTGGGCCCAGGTCCAGAGCTCACAGAGAGGGAACCACCCTAGCCATCTGTGGATCTCCACATCCACCTGGCACCTACCTCACCCTCCTACCCCATTCACAGAGAGAGAGAGAGAGAGAGAGAGAGAGAGAGAGAGTATACCTTAAAAGGACTGGAGAAAGGTGAGGAAATGTATGTGTATGTTTTCGGAGATTCAATTTTTTGGTCAATATTTGTGAATGTTTATATGAATGAGAGTCTTTCTGTGTGCGTGCAGTTCTCTCTCTCTCACTCCCTCTCCCCCTCCTCTCTCTCTCCTCTCTCTCGCTCTCTCTCGGTTGTGCTCTGGCAGCCGGTGGTCCTGGGTGGTGCGGTCGGTGGGGAGGGCAGGAGGAGACCCCACACCCCAACCCAGCCCTGCATAGAGACCATCTGGACGGGGGAAACACACGCAGAGCACCTTTCCAGACCTGGAGCACTGACTCACACACAGGGCTTACACACACACACACACACACACACACTGTAAACATACACTGCCTACCCTCTCACTCGTTGCCCTCATCCTGGCATTAGCATACCCAACCCAACCCTCCTCCTCACCACATGCATCATATTAATCAACGTCATAACCCTTATCACACACACACACCCTCTACCCCAGTTACATCAAACCACCACCCCATAAGACCAACACACACCCAATTAGAACCTGCACACACACACACCTCATACAGTCTGCTTTTGTGAGTGTTGAGCTCTGGTAACTGCGCGTGAACCTGCCTGTGTTGGAGAGCTCCAACTGCATTTGGTAAAAAGCCATTATTATGGTAATGTAAGGGGGCTTGAGATAATGGCAAGATAAGAGCACAACCTGCGTCTGAAATGGCACATAGGGCTGTGGTCAAAAGTAGTGCACTATTTAGGGAATAGGGTGCCATTTTAGACGCAGCCACTGTCTCTGACATAACAATCCCTCTCTCTCTCTTGCCATCCATCTCTTCAGCTTTTTCTGTATCTATCTCTCCCTCCATCCCTTTCTATATCCCTCTCTTTATTTGCCTCTCTTTAACAGGCGTTGAATCTAAACGGGGAGTCCACAGAGAGACTTGAAGAGGTGGGAGGAGGTGGGAGGAGAGAGAGACATGGAGGGGGAGGAGGTGGGAGGAGAGAGAGAAAAGGAGGGGAGGAGGTAGGAGGAGAGAGTGAAAGGGAGGGGGGAGGAGGTGAGAGGAGAGAGAAAAAGAGAGGGGAGGAGGTGGGAGGAGAGAGAGAGGGAGGGGGAAAACATGAATCATAGGGAATAGTTTTCAGATCACAAACTCTAAAAAAGACAGGAAGAGAGAGAGGGACAGACATGTAGACAGATATAGAAAGAGAAAAAGAGAGAGCGAGAGAGAGAGAGAGCGAGAGAGATATATAATACCATGCACATTGAATTTCCCCTAATATGATGTTGTGTTCTGTGTCTATTCAAGTCATCTCTGATATGGTTGTGTGTTGTAATCATCAGAGCAGGGATTTGTCTTTTTCACTGTTGTCATGCTTCCTTCCTGTTGTTGGAGCTGGCATTAGCCTGCATGACACAAATCCCCTCTGATGAATACAAAATCATTCATTCAGAGTCAAAGATGGAAACTGCACCGCGGGGAGTGTGTGTGTACATATGTGTGTTTGGGGGGGGGGGGGGGGGGGTTGATTTATCACAACCTAAAGAAATGCGTTGAGAGGTAAGAGATCCGATGGGTAAGTGGAGTAACGTTAGCTAAGAGAGCTACATTGGCTACAAAGGTGCAATGCCTGTGCAAGTACACACACACACACACACACACATACCTTTAGTCCATCAACACCAACCAATAGCATGAGTTGCTGTTTAATAGTGTTTGACAATAACATACAGTACATACTGATTTCTTGTTGACAGTGACCTCTTTGTCTGAACCATACCTTTTGAGTTTCTCTTTGAGAAGAGGAATCAATGAAGCAAATATTTACGATAGCATAGCAATTATCCTGACATGATTGTGTTTCAATAGGTGTGTGAGGGTGGGAGTTCAGTACAGGCACGTCTTAATAAACATCATCTCCAGTAGGAGTGTGGTGGGTCTCATCCCATCTCCCTCCTTTACAAGGCCCAGATCAGAACTCCTATTCTGAGACGCTGTATAAATACAGGACCTGGTCTCAGAATACATCCCTTTGATGTTGATGTGTGTAGCTACTAGACAGCCACTGTAGCCTATTCAAAGGTTTTCTGCTCCCTGCAAAAACACAATCACAAGCAGGCATTTACTTACACAGTATGCACACATACACAAACTTACAACACACACACCCACCAAAACAACCAGATCACACAGACGTCATACACTCACACACACACACACACACACACACTGCACATACACACTATGTAAACACATGCACATACACTCGCTCTCTTACTAAGGGCTCTATCCAATCTGGAAAGCTGAAGCGTTACAGATTCTGTGATAGAAATGTAATGGTAATTTCCAATTGAGCCGACATGCAGCGTTTTCCTTGAATGTAGTCTCCGCTAAAGCAGGAACATTGCCTTTAAATTTCAATCATGCTGTAAAGCTGAATTTCCACGATGCGGATTGAATAGAGCCCTTACTTTCTTTCTCGCAAGCCCACTCGCACACACAAGTACGCACGCACGCACATACACACACACGTGTTGCCGGCTCCCGCTCCCCCAATTAGGCGGAGTGTTGTGGAGCGTCGTTGTCGTGGGATTCTGCTTTCTTCTCCACTGTCAGGTCCCATCACTACTAGTGCTCATTAGTGTCAACCTTAGCTGTGCCACCACTCTCTACCTCCCTCTACCAATCTCTCTCCACCTCTATCTCCCTCTCTCTACCTCACTCTCTCTGTACCGCCCTCTTTCTTTATCTCTTTACCTCCTCTTTCTATCTATCGCCTTCTATCCCTCTGTATCTCTCTCTCTATCCATTTCTTCATCTCTCTCTCCACATCGCTATCTATCTCTCTCCTTCCTCTCTCTCCCTCTCTATCCATTTCTCAATTTCTTCCTCTCTCTCTCTATCATCCTTTCGGCAAATCTGACCACGACTCCATTTTGCTTCTCCCTTCCTATAAGCAGAAACTCAAACAGGAAGTATCTGTGCTAAGGACTATTCAACGCTGGTCTGACCAATCGGAATCCACGCTTCAAGATTGTTTTGATCACGCGGACGGGGATATGTTCCGGGAAGCTTCCGAAAATAATTTAGACGTATACACTGAAACGGTGACTGAGTTTATCAGGAAGTGTGTAGGTGATGTTGTTCCCACTGTGACTATTAAAATCTACCCTAACCAGAAACCGTGGATAGACGGCAGCATTCGCGCAAATCTGAAAGCGCGAACCACCGCATTCAACCATGGCAAGGTGACTGGGAATATGGCAGAATACAAACAGTGTAGCTACTCACTCCGCAAGGCAATTAAACTGGCAAAACATCAGTAAAGAGACAAAGTGGAGTCGCAATTCAACGGCTCAGACACGAGACGTATGTGGCAGGGTCTACAGACAATCACGGACTACAAAAAGAAAACCAGCCACGTCGCCAACACCGACGTCTCGCTTCCAGACAAGCTAAACACCTTCCTCGCCCGCTTTGAGGATAACACAGTGCCACTGACGAGGCCCACTACCAAGGACTGTGGCCTCTCCTTCTCCATTGCCGACGTGATTAAGACATTTAAGCATGTTAACCCCCGCAAGGCTGCCGGCCCAGACGGCATCCCTAGCCGCATCCTCAGAGCATGCGCAGACCAGCTGGCTGGTGTGTTTATGGACATATTCAATCTCTCCCTTTCCCAGTCTGCTGTTCCCACATGCTTCAAGATGGCCACCATTGTTCCTATACCCAAAAAAGCAAAGGTAACTGAACTAAATGACTATCGCCCTGTAGCACTCACCTCTGTCATCATGAAGTGCTTTGAGAGACTAGTCAAGGATCATTTCACCTCTACCTTACCTGTCACCCTAGACCCACTTCAATTTGCTTACTGCCCCAATAGATCCACAGACGACGCAATCACCATCACACTGCACACTGCCCTATCCCATCTGGACAAGAGGAATACCTATGTAAGAATGCTGTTCATTGACTATAGCTCAGCATTCAACACCATAGTACCCTCCAAGCTCATCATTAAGCTCGAGGCCCTGGGTCTGAACCCCGCCCTGTGCAACTGGGTCCTGGACTTCCTGACGGGCCGCCTCCAGGTGGTGAAGGTAGGAAACAATATCTCCACTTCGCTGATCCTCAACACTGGGGGCCCACAAGGGTGCGTGCTCAGCCCCCTCCTGTTCTCCCTGTTCACCCATGACTGTGTGGCCAAGCACGCCTCCAACTCAATCATCAAGTTTGCAGACGACTAAACAGTAGTAGGCTTGATTACCAACAATGACGAGACCGCCTACAGGGAGGAGGTGAGGGCTCTGGGAGTGTGGTGCCAGGAAAATAACCTCTCACTCAACATCAACAAAACAAAGGAGATGATCATGGACTTCAGGAAACAGCAGAGGGTGCACCCCCCTATCCACACCGACGGGACCACAGTGGAGAAAGTGGAAAGCTTCAAGTTTCTTGGCGTACACATCACCGACAAACTGAAATGGTCCACCCACGCAGACAGTGTGGTGAAGAAGGCGCAACAGAGTCTCTTCAACCTCAGGAGGCTGAAGAAATTCGGCTTAGCACCTAAAACCCTCACAAACCCTGGTACGGCAACTGCACCGCCCACAACCGCAGGGCTCTCCAGAGGGTGATGCGGTCTGCCGAAAGCATTACCGGTGCCATATTCTTTCAATTTTTTTATAACAGATTTAATGGTGCTCCGTGGGATGTTCAAAGTTTCAGATATTTTTTTATAACCCAACCCTGATCTGTACTTCTCCACAACTTTGTCCCTGACCTGTTTGGAGAGCTCTTTGGTCTTCATGGTGCCGCTTGCTTGGTGGTGCCCCTTGCTTAGTGGTGTTGCAGACTCTGGGGCCTTTCAGAACAGGTGCATTATTACTGAGATCATGAGACAGATCATGTGACACTTACAGTGGGGAAAAAAAGTATTTAGTCAGCCACCAATTGTGCAAGTTCTCCCACTTAAAAAGATGAGAGAGGCCTGTAATTTTCATCATAGGTACACGTCAACTATGACAGACAAATTGAGGAGAAAAAAATCCAGAAAATCACATTGTAGGATTTTTTATGAATTTATTTGCAAATTATGGTGGAAAATAAGTATTTGGTCACCTACAAACAAGCAAGATTTCTGGCTCTCACAGACCTGTAACTTATTCTTTAAGAGGCTCCTCTGTCCTCCCACTCGTTACATGTATTAATGGCAACTGTTTGAACTTGTTATCAGTATGAAAGACACCTGTCCACAACCTCAACAGTCACACTCCAAACTCCACTATGGCCAAGACCAAAGAGCTGTCAAAGGACACCAGAAACAAAAATGTAGACCTGCACCAGGCTGGGAAGACTGAATCTGCAATAGGTAAGCAGCTTGGTTTGAAGAAATCAACTGTGGGAGCAATTATTAGGAAATGGAAGACATACAAGACCACTGATAATCTCACTCTATCTGGGGCTCCACTCAAGATCTCACCCCGTGGGGTCAAAATGATCACAAGAACGGTGAGCAAAAATCCCAGAACCACACGGGGGGACCTAGTGAATGACCTGCAGAGAGCTGGGACCAAAGTAACAAAGCCTACCATCAGTAACACACTACGCCGCCAGGGACTCAAATCCTACAGTGCCAGACGTGTCCCCCTGCTTAAGCCAGTACATGTCCAGGCCCGTCTGAAGTTTGCTAGAGTGCATTTGGATGATCCAGAAGAGGATTGGGAGAATGTCATATGGTCAGATGAAACCAAAATAGAACTTTTTGGTAAAAACTCAACTCGTCGTGTTTGGAGGACAAAGAATGCTGAGTTGCATCCAAAGAACACCATACCTACTGTGAAGCATGGGGGTGGAAACATCATGCTTTGGGGCTGTTTTTCTGCAAAGGGACCAGGACGACTGATCCGTGTAAAGGAAAGAATGAATGGGGCCATGTATCGTGAGATTTTGAGTGAAAACCTCCTTCCATCAGCAAGGGCATTGAAGATGAAACGTGGCTGGGTCTTTCAGCATGACAATGATCCCAAACACACCACCCGGGCAACGAAGGAGTGGCTTCGTAAGAACCATTTCAAGGTCCTGGAGTGGCCTAGCCAGTCTCCAGATCTCAACCCCATAGAAAATCTTTGGAGGGAGTTGAAAGTCCGTGTTGCCCAGCGACAGCCCCAAAACATCACTGCTCTAGAGGAGATCTGCATGGAGGAATGGGCCAAAATACCAGCAACAGTGTGTGAAAACCTTGTGAAGACTTACAGAAAATGTTTGACCTGTGTCATTGCCAACAAAAGGTATATAACAAAGTATTGAGAAACTTTTGTTATTGACCAAATACTTAAAAATCCTACAATGTGATTTTCTGGATTTTTTTTACCTATGATGAAAATTACAGGCCTCTCTCATCTTTTTAAGTGGGAGAACTTGCACAATTGGTGGCCGACTAAATACTTTTTTCCCCCACTGTAAATAAAGTCCACCTGTGTGCAATATAACTAATTATGTGACTTCTGAAGGTAATTGGTTGCAGCAGATCTTATTTAGGGGCTTCATAGCAAAGGGGGTGAACAGATATGCACACACCACCTTTCCGTTATTTATTTTTTGGGATTTATTTTTTGGACTATTTTGTGTATGTTACATGAAATCCAAATAAAAATCTGTTTAAATTACAGGTTGTAATGCAACAAAATAGGAAAAACACCAAGGGGGATGAAAACTTTTGCAAGGCACTGTACCTGTGGTGCTGATGTTTAGGCCGAGGTATGTATAGTTTTTTTGTGTGCACTAGGGAATCTAGATGGAATTTGTATTCTTGGTCCTGGCAACTGGACCTTTTTTGGAACACCATTATTTTTGTCTTACTGAGATTTACTGTCAGGGCCCAGGTCTGACAGAATCTGTGCAGAAGATCTAGGTGCTGCTGTAGGCCCTCCTTGGTTGGGGACAGAAGCACCAGATCATCAGCAAACAGTAGACATTTACATTTACATTTCCGTCATTTAGCAGACGCTCTTATCCAGAGCGACTTACAAATTGGTGCATTTACCTTATAGCCAGTGGGATAACCACTTTACAATATTTTTTAATGTTTAATTTTTTGGGGTGGGGTGGGGTGGGGTGGGGTAAGGGGGGGGGGGGGGTAGAAGGATTACTTTATCCTATCCCAGGTATTCCTTAAAGAGGTGGGGTTTCAAGTGTCTCCGGAAGGTGGTGAGTGAATCCGCATGTCCTGTCGTCGTGAGGGAGCTTGTTCCACCATTGGGGTGCCAGAGCAGCGAACAGTTTTGACTGGGCTGAGCGGGAACTGTGCTTCCGCAGAGGTAGGGGGGCCAGCAGGCCAGAGGTGGATGAATGCAATGCCCTCGTTTGGGTGTAGGGACTGATCAGAGCCTGAAGGTATGGAGGTGCCGTTCCCCTCACAGCTCCGTAGGCAAGCACCATGGTCTTGTAGCAGATGCAAGCTTCAACTGGAAGCCAGTGGAGTGTGCGGAGGAGCGGGGTGACGTGAGAGAACTTGGGAAGGTTGAACACCAGACGGGGTGCGGCATTCTGGATGAGTTGTAGGGGTTTAATGGCACAGGCAGGGAGCCCAGCCAACAGCGAGTTGCAGTAATCCAGATGGGAGATGACAAGTGCCTGGATTAGGACCTGTGCCGCTTCCTGTGTAAGGCAGGGTCGTACTCTCCGAATGTTGTAGAGCATGAACCTACAGGATCGGGTCACCGCCTTGATGTTAGCGGAGAATGACAGGGTGTTGTCCAGGGTCACGCCAAGGCTCTTCGCACTCTGGGAGGAGGACACAACGGAGTTTGATTTCAGATTTTAGTAGTGTGAGGCTGGGTGCTGCAGACTGTTCTAGTGCCCTTGCCAATTCGTTGATACAGTTGAAGTCGGAAGTTTACATACACTTATGTTGGAGTCATTAAAACTTGTTTTTCAAGCACTCCACAAATTTCTTGTTAACAAACTATAGTTTTGGCAAGTCGGTTAGGACATCTACTTTGTGCATGACACAAGTAATTTCTCCAACAATTGTTTACAGACAGACCTCAATCCTATAGAAAATGTTTGGGCAGAACTGAAAAAACGTGTGCGATCAAGAAGGCCTACATACCTGACTCGGTTACACCAGCTCTGTCAGGAGGAATGGGCCAAAATTCACCCAACTTCTTGTGGGAAGCTTGTGGAAGGCTACCCAAAACGTTTGACCCAAGTTAAATAATTTAAAGGCAATGCTACAAAATACTAATTGAGTGTATGTAAACATCTGACCCACTGGGAATGTGATGAAAGAAATAAAAGCTGAAATAAATGATTATCTCTACTATTATTCTGACATTTCACATTCTTAAAATAAAGTGGTGATCCTAACTGAACTAAGACAGGGAATTTTTACTAGGATTAAATGTCAGGAATTGTGAAAAACTGAGTTTAAGTGTATTTGGCTAAGGTGTATGTAAACTTCCGACTTCAACTGTATGTTGAAGATCGTGGGGCTTAAGCTGCATCCCTGTCTCACCCCCCGGCCCTGTGGAAAGAAATGTGTGTGTTTTTTGTCAATTTTAACCGCACACTTGTTGTTTGTGTACATGGATTTTACAATGTTGTATGTTTTCCCCCAACACCACTTTCCATCAATGTTTATAGCAGGCCCTCATGCCAAATTGAGGTGGAAGCTATTTTTAAATCAAGAAAGCATGAGAAGACTTTGCCTTTGTTTTGGTTTGTTTGTTTGTTTGTCAATTAGGGTGTGCAGGGTGAATACGTGGTCTGGCATACGGTAATTTGGTAAAAAGCCAATTTGACATTTGCTCAGTACATTGTTTTTGCTGAGGAAATGTACGAGTGTGATGTTAATGATAATGCAGAGGATTTCCCCAAGGTTGCTGTTTACGCATATCCCACGGTAGTTATTGGGGTTAAATTTGTCTCCACTTTTGTGGATTGGGGTGATCAGTCCTTGGTTCCAAATATTATGGAAGATGCCAGAGCTGAGGATGATGTTAACGAGTTTAAGTATAGCCAATTGGAATTCGTGGTCTGTATATTTTATCATTTCATTTAGGATACCATCAACCCCACAGGCCTTTTTTGGTTGGAGGGTTTGTATTTTGTCCTGTAGTTCATTCAATGTAATTGGAGAATCCAGTGGGTTCTGGTAATCTTTAATAGTTGATTCTAAGATTTGCATTTCATCATGTATATATTTTTGTTATATAGCCAAAAAGATTGGAGGAGTGGTTTATCCATACATCTCCGTTTTGGATAGATAACTCTTCGTGTTGTTTTTTGTTTATAGTTTTCCAATATTTCCAGAAGTGGTTAGATTCCACGGATTATTCAATTACATTGAGCTGATTTCTGACGTGCTGTTCCTTATTTTTCCATAGTGTATTTCTGTATTGTTTTAGTGATTCACCATAGTGAAGGTGTAGGCTCAGTTTTTCTGGGTCTATGTCATTGGTTGGATAGGTTTCTCAATTTCTTTCTTAGGTTTTTTCATTCTTCATCAAACCATTTGTCATTGTTGTTAATTGTCTTAGGTTGTCTGCTTGACATTTTTAGATTTGATAGGGAAGCTGAGAGTTCAAATATACTGTTTAGGTTTTCTACTGCTAAGTTTACACATTCACTATTACAGTGAAACATTTTGTCCAGGAAATTGTCTAGAAGGGATTTAATTTGTTGTTGCCCAATTTTTTGGGGGTAGATTTCCATATTACTTTCCTTCCATCTATTGCATTTTTTAATATTATTCAGTTCCTTTGGCTTTGATGCCTCAAGATTGAGCATAGCTCTGTTCAAATAGAGTGTGATTTTGTTGTGATCTGATAGGGGTGTCAGTGGGCTGACTGTGAATGCTCTAAGAGACTCTGGGTTGAGGTCAGTGATAAAGTAGTCTTCAGTACTACTGCCAAGAGATGAGCTATAGGTGTACCTACCGTAGGAGTCCCCTCGAAGCCTACCATTGACTATGTACATACCACGCGTCCGACAGAGCTGCAGGAGTTGTGACCCATTTTTGTTGGTTATGTTGTCGTAGTTGTGTCTAGGGGGGCATATGGGGGAGGGAATGCTGTCACCTCCAGGTAGGTGTTTGTCCCCATGTGTGCTGAGGGTGTCAACACACATGAGCCTACACCTTCACTATGGAGAATCACTAAAACAATACAGAAATATACTACGGAAAAAGAAGGAACAGCATGTCAGAAATCAGCTCAATGTAATTGAAGAATCCGTAGAATGTTACCACTTCTGATTTGATTTGATTTGATTTGTCAGGTTCTTGTCCAGTTCTGGCATTTAGGTCGCCACAGACTAGCACACGTCCCTGGGCCTGGAAATTGTTGATCTCCCCCTCTAGGATGGAGAAGCTGTCATCGTTAAAGTAGGGGGATATAGGTAGCACACGAGGACATTTTTCTCTGTTGAGATCATTTCCTTATTAGTTTCTAGCCAGATGTAAAATGTTCCTGTTTTGACTAATTTAATAGAGTGGGTTAGGTCTGCTCTATACCAAATTAGCATACCCCCTGAGTCTCTTCCCTGTTTCACACCTGGTAGTTTGGTGGATGGGACTACCAGCTCTCTGTAACCTAGAGGGCAACCAGTGGGTCTGTCTCCTTTATACCATGTTTCTTGTAGGATGACAATATCTGTATTTCCAATTTCTTTGACGAAGTCTTTAGGCCGGAGGCAGATGACCTCAGACCTTGTATATTCCAGGATGAGATAGTAAAAGCTTTGTGTTCCATAGTGTCTAGGTATTTTTTTTGTGGTTTTGGGCCTAAACCACACAAAAAAAACCTAGACCATCACAATAGGTGTGAGCAGAGCATGTTGAACATCTGACACATACCTCTTAGGTCACAGGATGGGGCTTGGGCGGGTGTAGTAGTGGGGTTGGGCCTGTTGCTCTGCTCATGGCCTGGGCATATGTACTGCTGTCATGTTGAGGTCCTTGCCGCAGGGGCGGGGGGAATGGGGTGGGCAGAAGGGGCATAGGTCTGATCTGGGGGGGGGGGGCTATATAGGGTGTGGCCAGAATTTGCTTGGGGTGGTCTTAGCTGGTTGGGGTGTGGCTGGTGATGCTGTGGTCTGGGTGTATTTCCTCTTGGCGTGGGTTCTCTTGGTGCAGGTCCTTCGGGAGAGGGTCTTGCAGGTCTGGAAGGGTGTCTTGATGTTCTGGACGGGGTGTCCGTTGCTCTGTTGCTCCTGTGTGAGGTGCTGGTGCTACGGTTGAGGGTGACGTCCTTCAGGGTCCTAGCAAAAGTTGGGATTTCTGCCTTGTAGAGGTGGATCTAGTCATAAAGGCTGTTCAAGTCCAGGGTGGAGTGGTGGGCCAGATAGACATTAGGTTTTGAGGCACAGTCTCGCAAAATGCTTGCATTCACCCGCTGTATGGCGGCAGGGTGAAAGTCTTTCTGTGGTAGCAGGGTGGAAATAACCACCTTTTCCCTTAATTCCCTTAATTTCTATGCTGTATATCACATTTTCTCTCTATCTCTCTCTCTCTTTGTCTCTCTGCTGCTCTCTGTCCAACAGCGTATGTACAGTATAACTGAATTGAACACTGAAGCTTTCAACAGGTTATAGTGTTAAACTGCCAGGGCCATATGCTACAGTGCCTTAGCCTGGCCTACTATAGTACTCTACTGCCGTGTTATGGAGTAGTGAACTACATGTAGTTCAACTAGTAATTAAACTACATTTTGCAGTAACTTGGTGGTAGGTGAACTCAATTTAAATCTTGGTAGTGTTTTTAGTAGTTAATTACTTTTCTGCAATGTAGCGGTGTAGCTAACTACTGGAACTACACTATACTTATTTTGCAAAAATTAAATAAAATATGTGTGAAATTGGCAAGAATTTCCTTTATTTTGTTAAATTACATATTTTGTTAACACCTGACCCCAGGGTGATATGTTCTTGCAATTTGCAGTCTATGACATTTCAGATTTATATATGATCATGTATCACGAAGTGTCACGCCCTGACTCAAGGGACTTGTATTTGTTGAGTCAGGGTGTGTATTTTCTGTGTTTGGTTTGTCTATGTTAGATTCTAGTATGTCTAGATCTATGTTGGCCTGTGTGGTTCCCAATCAGAGGCAGCTGTCGCTCGTTGTCTCTGATTGGGGCCAATACTTAGGCAGCCTTTTGGCACGTGTTAGTTGTGGGATCTTGTTCCGTGTGAGGTATGTTATTTGTCTACCTTGGACGTCACGTTTCGTTTGTTGTTTTGGTTGTGCGTTTATTCGTGAAATAAATATGAATGCATATCACGCTGCGCCTTGGTCCTTCTCGTTCATGAACGATCTGACAGAAGATCCCACCAATCCTGGATCAAGCAGCGTGACGAGGAGAGAGGATGGACTTGGGAGGAGATGAGTGAGAGTCTGGCAAGAGGGATGGAGGCCATGATCACGGGGGAGAGACAAGCCCAAAAAAAAATTAGGGGGGGGCTCACGCCGTGGACGACGAGGCAGCAGGAGGCCGCGATAGAGCGGTTCAGCCGTTTAGCAGAGGAGGCCGCCAGATTAAGGGGGTCATTGGTTCAGAGGGAGCAGAAGGAAAGTGTAGAGGCACGGCGAGAGGAGCTGGTTAGGCAGCAGAAGGAGCGGGGGTTAATGAAGGAACCCAGTCCCGCTCCTCGCACCAATCGAGTGGTGCGTGTCGCCAGTCCGGTCCGGCCCGTTCCTGATTCCCGCACTAAGCCAGTGGTGGGTGTTCCCAGTATGGTTCGGCCCGTTCCTGCCCCTCACATCAAGCCAGTGGTGCGCATCGCCAGCCCGGTCCGGCCTGTTCCTGTCCCTCGCACCAAGCCAGTGGTGCGCGTCGCCAGCCCGGCCCGGCCTGTTCCTGCTCCCCGCACCAAGCCAGTGGTGCGCGTCGCCAGCCCGGCCTGGCCTGTTCCTGCTCCCCGCACCAAGCCAGTGGTGCGTGTCGTCAGCCCAGTCCGGCCCGTTCCTGCTCCCTGCACCAGGCCAGTGGTGCGCGTCGCCAGTCCGGTACGGCCCTTCCTGCTCCCCGCACCAAGCCAGTGGTGCGTGTGTCCAGTCCGGCATGGCCCGTGCCTGTTCCACCGGTGCCTGGTCCGGCACCGGTCAGCTGCTCCACTCCGGAGCCAGAGCAATCCGCTCCACCGGGGTCCAGTCCAGCTCCGGTCAGCGGCTCCACTCCGGAGCCAGAGCAGTCTGCTCCACCGGTGCCTGATCCAGTTCCGGTCAGCGGCTCCACCCCGGAGCCAGAGCAGTTCGATCCACCGTCGTCGGGTCCAGCTCCAGTCAGCGGTTCCAGTCCAGACCCAGACGTCAGCCCCTCTCCAGGTTCGGGGTCTCCCACACCAGGGTCCAGACAGGGCGTGGTACTTCGTGGGAGGAAGGAGAGAGGAAGCAGCGCGCCAAGGTCCAGACCAGACCAGGGGCGCAACGGGGAGGTGGAGAGTAAGTGGTGGTCACACCCGGAGCCGGATCCGCCTCCGAGGCGGAATTCCCACCCGGCCCCTACCCTGTTAGGTTTATGTGGCGCGGTCGGAGTCCACACCTTTGGGGGAGGGTACTGTCACACCCTGACTCAAGGGACCTGTATTTGTTGAGTCAGGGTGTGTATTTTCTGTGTTGGGTTTGTCTATGTTAGATTCTAGTATGTCTAGATCTATGTTGGCCTGTGTGGTTCCCAATCAGAGGCAGCTGTCGCTCGTTGTCTCTGATTGGGGACCATACTTAGGCAGCCTTTTGGCACGTGTTAGTTGTGGGATCTTGTTCCGTGTGAGGTATGTTATTTGTCTACCTTGGACGTCACGTTTCGTTTGTTGTTTTGGTTGTGCGTTTATTCGTGAAATAAATATTTATGCATATCACGCTGCGCCTTGGTCCTTCTCGTTCATGAACGATCGTGACACGAAGTAGTATGGATGTAGCGAACAACTTTTTCAAAGTAACTTTAGTTAATTAACTATATATTTCCTAAGGGTAGCTTTAGGGTAGCTTAATTTCTTCTAGTGTTAAGTACTTGGTAGTTTGGTCAATTATGATTTCTGAGTAGCTTCCCTATCACTGCTCTACTGTGCACTTTCTATTTTGCTCACAGGTGTTTTTTATCACAACTCAACCTGTCAATCAATATTTTCACAGTAACTCTCACATGTCAATAGAGTAAGTCATATTTTTATGGCATAATGAGCTATTTAGAAAAAAACTACTGCAGCAACAAAACTAAAAAGCAACACGTTCATAGGAACATGAGATCATTAGAAAGAGTGACAGAGCAACATGTTCATAAGAACCTGAGATCATTAGAAAAGACTCACAGAGCAACATGTTCATAGGAACCTGAGATCATTAGGAAGACTCACAGAGCAACATGTTCATTGGAACCTGAGATCATTAGGAAGACTCACACAGCAACATGTTCATAGGAAACTGAGATCATTAGAAAGACTCACAGAGCAACAGGATCATAGGAACCTGAGATCATTAGAAAGACTCACAGAGCAACATGTTCATAGGAAACTGAGATAATCTCTGGATGCAGTGTTGAACTGAGGAGCTATCATCTCCGGAACCAGTGTTGAACTGAGGAGCTCTCATCTCCGGAAGCAGTGTTAAACTGAGGAGCTGTCATCTTAGGATGCAGTGTTAAACCGAGAAGCTGTCATCTCCGGATGCAGTGTTGAACTGAGGAGATGTCATCTCCGGATACAGTGTTGAACTGAGGTGCTCTCATCTCCGAATGAAGTGTTGAACTGAGGACCTCTCATCTCTGGCAGTGTTGAACTGAGGAGCTGTCATCACCGGATGCAGTTTGAACTGAGGAGCTCTCATCGTCGGATGCAGTGTTGAACTGAGGAGCTGTCATCTACGGATGCAGTGTTGACCTGAGGAGATGTCATCTCCAAATGAAGTGTTGAACAGATGAGCTTTCATCTCCGGCAGTGTTGAACAGAGGAGCTGTGATCTCCGGATGCAGTCTAGAACTGAGGAGCTCTCATTTACGGATGCAGAGTTGAACTGAGGAGCTCTCATCTCCGGAAGCAGTGTTAAACTGAGGAGCTGTCATCTTAGGATGCAGTGTTAAACCGAGAAGCTGTCATCTCCGGATGCAGTGTTGAACTGAGGACCTCTCATCTCTGGCAGTGTTGAACTGAGGAGCTGTCATCTCCGGATGCAGTTTGAATTGAGGAGCTGTCAACTCCGAATGCAGTGTTAAACTGAGGAGCTGTCATCTCCGGATGCAGTGTTAAACCGAGAAGCTGTCATCTCCGGATGCAGTTTGAATTGAGGAGCTGTCATCTCCGAATGCAGTGTTAAACTAAAAATCTGTAATCTCCGGATGCAGTTTTGAAATGAGGAGCTCTCTTCTCCTAATGATGTGTTGAACTGAGGAGCTCTCATCACCGTATGCAGTGTTGAACTGAGGAGATTTCATCTCAAGATGCAGTGTTAAACTGATTGGCTCTCATTTCCGGATTCAGTGTTGAACTGAGGAGCTGTCATCTCCAAATGCAGTGTTGAACAGATGAGCTTTCATCTCCGGCAGTATTGAACAGAGGAGCTGTGATCTCCGGATGCAGTCTAGAACTGAGGAGCTCTCATTTACGGATGCAGAGTTGAACTGAGGAGCTCTCATCGCCGGATGCAGTGTTGAACTGAGGAGCTGTCATCTACGGATGCAGTATTGACCTGAGGAGATGTCATCTCCAAATGAAGTGTTGAACTGAGGAGCTCTCATCTCCGGAACCAGTGTTGAACTGAGGAGCTCTCATCTCCGGAAGCAGTGTTAAACTGAGGAGCTGTCATCTTAGGATGCAGTGTTAAACTGAGGAGCTGTCATCTTAGGATGCAGTGTTAAACCGAGAAGCTGTCATCTCCGGATGCAGTGTTGAACTGAGGACCTCTCATCTCTGGCAGTGTTGAACTGAGGAGCTGTCATCTCCGGATGCAGTTTGAATTGAGGAGCTGTCAACTCCGAATGCAATGTTAAACTGAGGAGCTGTCATCTCCGGATGCAGTGTTAAACTAAAAATCTGTAATCTCCGGATGCAGTTTTGAAATGAGGAGATTTCATCTCAAGATGCAGTGTTAAACTGATTGGATCACGTTTCCGGATTCAGTGTTGAACTGAGGAGCTGCTATCTCCAAATGCAGTGTTGAACTGAGGAGCTTTCATCTCCGGCAGTGTTGAACAGAGGAGCTGTGATCTCCGGATGCAGTCTAGAACTGAGGAGCTCTCATTTACGGATGCAGAGTTGAACTGAGGAGCTCTCATCGTCGGATGCAGTGTTGAACTGAGGAGCTGTCATCTACGGATGCAGTGTTGACCTGAGGAGATGTCGTCTCCAAATGAAGTGTTGAACTGAGGAGCTATCATCTCCGGAACCAGTGTTGAACTGAGGAGCTCTCATCTCCGGAAGCAGTGTTAAACTGAGGAGCTTTCATCTCCGGACGGAGTGTTGAACTGAGGAGCTGTCCTCTTCGGATTAAGTGTTGAACAGATGAGCTTTCATCTCCGGCAGTGTTGAACAGAGGAGCTGTGATCTCCGGATGCATTGTTGAACTGAGGAGCTCTCATCTCCGGACAGAATGTTGAACTGAGGAGCTGTCATCTCCGATGCAGCGTTGAGTTGAGGAGCTGTCATCTTCGGATGCAGTGTTGAACTGAGGAGCTGTAATCTCCGAAAGCAGTGTTGAACTGAGGAACTGTCATCTCCGGATGCAGTGTTAAACTAAAAACCTGTCATCTCCGGATGCAGTGTTGAACTGAGGAGCTCTCGTCTCCGAATGAAGTGTTGAACTGAGGAGCTCTGATAACCGCGATCGATAATAGACAGTACTGTGCAGCCGTTTTCATTGACCTGGCCAAGGCTTTCGACTCTGTCAACCACCGCATTCTTATTGGCAGACTAAATAGCCTTGGTTTCTCAAATGACTGCCTCGCCTGGTTCACCAACTACTTCTCAGATAGAGTTCAATGTGTCAAATCGGAGGGCCTGTTGTCTGGACCTATGGCAGTCTCTATGGGGGTGCCACAGGGTTCAATTCTTGGGCCGACTCTTTTCTCTGTGTATATCAATGACGTCGCTCTTGCTGCTGGTGACTCTCAGATCCACCTCTACGCAGACGACACCATTTTGTATACATCTGGCCCTTCATTGGACACTGTGTTAACAAACCTCCAAACGAGCTTCAATGCCATACAACACTCCTTCAGTAGCCTCCAACTGCTCTTAAACACTAGTAAAACTAAATGCATGCTCTTCAACCGAATGCTGCTTGCACCCGCCCACCCGACTAGAATCACTACTCTCGACGGGTCTGACCTAGAGTATGTGGACAACTACAAATATCTAGGTGTCTGGTTAGACTGTAAACTCTCCTTCCAGACTCACATTAAGAATCTCCAATCCAAAGTTAAATCTAGAATCGGTTTCCTATTTCGCAACAAAGCCTCCTTCACTCATGCTGCCAAACATGCCCTCGTAAAACTGACTATCCTACCGATCCTTGACTTCGGCGATGTCATTTACAAAATAGCCTCCAACACTCTACTCAGCAAATTGGATGTAGTCTATCACAGTGCCATCCGTTTTGTCTCCAAAGCCCCATATAATACCCACCACTGTGACCTGTACGCTCTTGTTGGCTGGTCCTCACTACATATTCGTCGCCAAACCCACTGGCTCCAGGCCATCTATAAATCACTGCTAGGCAAATCCCCGCCTTATCTTAGCTCATTGGTCACCATAGCAACACCCACCCGTAGTCTGCGCTCCAGCAGGTATATCTCACTGGTCATCCCCAAAGCCAACACCTCATTTGGCCGCAATTCCTTCCAGTTCTCTGCTGCCAATGACTGGAACAAATTGCAAAAATCTCTGAAGCTGGAGACACTTATCTCCCTCACTAACTTTAAGCATCAGTTGTCAGAGCACCTTACCGATCACTGCACCTGTACACAGCCCATCTGAAATTAGCCCGCCCAACTACCTCATCCCTATATTGTTATTTATTTTGCTCATTTGTACCCCAGTATCTCTATTTGCACATCATCTCTTGCACATCTATCATTCCAGTGTTAATACTAATTGTAATTATTTTGCACTAAAGCCTATTTATTGCCTTACCTCCATAACTTGCTACATTTGCACACACTGTATATATATGTATTTCTGTTGTATTTCTGTTGTATTTTTGACTTTGTTTTGTTTTACCCCATATGTAACTCTGTGTTGTTGTTTTTATCGCACTGCTTTGCTTTATCTTGGCCAGGTCGCAGTTGTAAATGAGAACTTGTTCTCAACTGGTTTACCTGGTTAAATAAAGGTGAAATAAAAATAAAAAAATAAAAAGCTCTCATCTACGGATGCGGTATTGAACTGAGGAGCTGTCCTCTTCGGATGAAGTGTTGAACAGATGAGCTTTCATCTCAGGACGCAGTGTTGAACTTAGGAGCTGTCATCTCCGGATGCAGAGTTGAACTGAGGAGCTCTCATCTCCAGATCCAGTGTTGAACTGAGGAGCTGTCATCTTCGGATGTAGTGCTGAACTCAGGTGCTCTCATCTCCGGATGCAGTGTTGAACTGAGGAGCTCTCATCTCCGGATGCAATGTTGAACTTAGGACCTCTCACCTCCGGCAGTGTTGAACTGAGGAGCTGTCATCTCCGGATGCAGTGTTGAACTGATGAGCTCTCATCTCCTTATTCAGTGTTGAACTTAGGAGCTGTCATCTCAGGATGCAATGTTGAACTGAGTACCTCTCATCTCCGGCAGTGTTGAACAGAGGACCAGTCGTCTCCGGATGCAGCGTTGAACTTAAGAGTTGTCGTCTCCGGATACAGTGTTGAACTGGGGAGCTCTAATCTCCGGATGCAGTGTTGAACTGAGGAGCTGTCATCTCCGGATGCAGTGTTGAACTGAGGAGCTGTCATCTCCGGATGCAGTGTTGAACTGAGGAGCTCTAATCTCCGGATGCAGTGTTGAACTGAGGAGCTGTCATCTCCGGATGCAGTGTTGAACTGAGGAGTTGTTATCTCCGGATGCATTGTTGAACTGAGGAGCGCTCATCTCCGCATGCAGTGTTGAACTGAGGAGCTGTCGTCTCCGGATGCAGTGTGGACCTGAGGAGCTGTCATCTCCGGATGCAGTGTTAAACTGAGGAGCTGTCATCTCTGGATGCAATGTTGAACTGAGTACCTCTCATCTCCGGCAGTGTTGAACAGAGGACCAGTTGTCTCCGGATACAGTGTTGAACTGTGGAGCTGTTGTCTCCGGATGCAGTGTTGAACTGAGGCGCTTTCATCTCCGGCAGTGTTGAACAGAGGAGCTGTGATCTCCGGATGCAGTCTAGAACTGAGGAGCTCTCATTTACGGATGCAGAGTTGAACTGAGGAGCTCTCATCGTCGGATGCAGTGTTGAACTGAGGAGCTGTCATCTACGGATGCAGTGTTGACCTGAGGAGATGTCGTCTCCAAATGAAGTGTTGAACTGAGGAGCTATCATCTCCGGAACCAGTGTTGAACTGAGGAGCTCTCATCTCCGGAAGCAGTGTTAAACTGAGGAGCTTTCATCTCCGGACAGAGTGTTGAACTGAGGAGCTGTCCTCTTCGGATTAAGTGTTGAACAGATGAGCTTTCATCTCCGGCAGTGTTGAACAGAGGAGCTGTGATCTCCGGATGCATTGTTGAACTGAGGAGCTCTCATCTCCGGACAGAATGTTGAACTGAGGAGCTGTCATCTCCGATGCAGCGTTGAGTTGAGGAGCTGTCATCTTCGGATGCAGTGTTGAACTGAGGAGCTGTAATCTCCGAAAGCAGTGTTGAACTGAGGAACTGTCATCTCCGGATGCAGTGTTAAACTAAAAACCTGTCATCTCCGGATGCAGTGTTGAACTGAGGAGCTCTCGTCTCCGAATGAAGTGTTGAACTGAGGAGCTCTGATAACCGCGATCGATAATAGACAGTACTGTGCAGCCGTTTTCATTGACCTGGCCAAGGCTTTCGACTCTGTCAACCACCGCATTCTTATTGGCAGACTAAATAGCCTTGGTTTCTCAAATGACTGCCTCGCCTGGTTCACCAACTACTTCTCAGATAGAGTTCAATGTGTCAAATCGGAGGGCCTGTTGTCTGGACCTATGGCAGTCTCTATGGGGGTGCCACAGGGTTCAATTCTTGGGCCGACTCTTTTCTCTGTGTATATCAATGACGTCGCTCTTGCTGCTGGTGACTCTCAGATCCACCTCTACGCAGACGACACCATTTTGTATACATCTGGCCCTTCATTGGACACTGTGTTAACAAACCTCCAAACGAGCTTCAATGCCATACAACACTCCTTCAGTAGCCTCCAACTGCTCTTAAACACTAGTAAAACTAAATGCATGCTCTTCAACCGAATGCTGCTTGCACCCGCCCACCCGACTAGAATCACTACTCTCGACGGGTCTGACCTAGAGTATGTGGACAACTACAAATATCTAGGTGTCTGGTTAGACTGTAAACTCTCCTTCCAGACTCACATTAAGAATCTCCAATCCAAAGTTAAATCTAGAATCGGTTTCCTATTTCGCAACAAAGCCTCCTTCACTCATGCTGCCAAACATGCCCTCGTAAAACTGACTATCCTACCGATCCTTGACTTCGGCGATGTCATTTACAAAATAGCCTCCAACACTCTACTCAGCAAATTGGATGTAGTCTATCACAGTGCCATCCGTTTTGTCTCCAAAGCCCCATATAATACCCACCACTGTGACCTGTACGCTCTTGTTGGCTGGTCCTCACTACATATTCGTCGCCAAACCCACTGGCTCCAGGCCATCTATAAATCACTGCTAGGCAAATCCCCGCCTTATCTTAGCTCATTGGTCACCATAGCAACACCCACCCGTAGTCTGCGCTCCAGCAGGTATATCTCACTGGTCATCCCCAAAGCCAACACCTCATTTGGCCGCAATTCCTTCCAGTTCTCTGCTGCCAATGACTGGAACAAATTGCAAAAATCTCTGAAGCTGGAGACACTTATCTCCCTCACTAACTTTAAGCATCAGTTGTCAGAGCACCTTACCGATCACTGCACCTGTACACAGCCCATCTGAAATTAGCCCGCCCAACTACCTCATCCCTATATTGTTATTTATTTTGCTCATTTGTACCCCAGTATCTCTATTTGCACATCATCTCTTGCACATCTATCATTCCAGTGTTAATACTAATTGTAATTATTTTGCACTAAAGCCTATTTATTGCCTTACCTCCATAACTTGCTACATTTGCACACACTGTATATATATGTATTTCTGTTGTATTTCTGTTGTATTTTTGACTTTGTTTTGTTTTACCCCATATGTAACTCTGTGTTGTTGTTTTTATCGCACTGCTTTGCTTTATCTTGGCCAGGTCGCAGTTGTAAATGAGAACTTGTTCTCAACTGGTTTACCTGGTTAAATAAAGGTGAAATAAAAATAAAAAAATAAAAAGCTCTCATCTACGGATGCGGTATTGAACTGAGGAGCTGTCCTCTTCGGATGAAGTGTTGAACAGATGAGCTTTCATCTCAGGACGCAGTGTTGAACTTAGGAGCTGTCATCTCCGGATGCAGAGTTGAACTGAGGAGCTCTCATCTCCAGATCCAGTGTTGAACTGAGGAGCTGTCATCTTCGGATGTAGTGCTGAACTCAGGTGCTCTCATCTCCGGATGCAGTGTTGAACTGAGGAGCTCTCATCTCCGGATGCAATGTTGAACTTAGGACCTCTCACCTCCGGCAGTGTTGAACTGAGGAGCTGTCATCTCCGGATGCAGTGTTGAACTGATGAGCTCTCATCTCCTTATTCAGTGTTGAACTTAGGAGCTGTCATCTCAGGATGCAATGTTGAACTGAGTACCTCTCATCTCCGGCAGTGTTGAACAGAGGACCAGTCGTCTCCGGATGCAGCGTTGAACTTAAGAGTTGTCGTCTCCGGATACAGTGTTGAACTGGGGAGCTCTAATCTCCGGATGCAGTGTTGAACTGAGGAGCTGTCATCTCCGGATGCAGTGTTGAACTGAGGAGCTGTCATCTCCGGATGCAGTGTTGAACTGAGGAGCTCTAATCTCCGGATGCAGTGTTGAACTGAGGAGCTGTCATCTCCGGATGCAGTGTTGAACTGAGGAGTTGTTATCTCCGGATGCATTGTTGAACTGAGGAGCGCTCATCTCCGCATGCAGTGTTGAACTGAGGAGCTGTCGTCTCCGGATGCAGTGTGGACCTGAGGAGCTGTCATCTCCGGATGCAGTGTTAAACTGAGGAGCTGTCATCTCTGGATGCAATGTTGAACTGAGTACCTCTCATCTCCGGCAGTGTTGAACAGAGGACCAGTTGTCTCCGGATACAGTGTTGAACTGTGGAGCTGTTGTCTCCGGATGCAGTGTTGAACTGAGGCGCTTTCATCTCCGGATGCAGTGTTGACCTGAGGAGCTGTCATCTACGGATGCAATGTTGAACTGAGGACCTCTCATCTCCGGCAGTGTTGAACTGTGGAGCTCTCATCTCCGGATGCAGTGTTGAACTGAGGAGCTGTCATCCTCGAATGCAGTGTTTAACTGAGGAGCTATCATCTCCGGACGGAGTGTTGAACTGAGGAGCTCTCACCTCCGGATGCAGTGTTGAACTGAGGAGCTGTCATCTCCAAATGCAGTGTTGAACTGAGAAGCTGTCCTCTTCAAATGAAGTGTTGAACTGAGGAGCTTTCATCTCGATGCAGTGTTGAACTTAGGAGCTGTCATTTCCGGATGCAGTGTTGAACTGAGGAGCTCTCATCTCCGGATGCAGTGTTGAACTGAGGAGCTGTCATCTCCGGATGCAGTGTTGAACTGAGGAGCTCTAATCTCCGGATGCAGTGTTGAACTGAGGAGCTGTCATCTCCGGATGCAGTGTTGAACTGAGGAGTTGTTATCTCCGGATGCATTGTTGAACTGAGGAGCGCTCATCTCCGCATGCAGTGTTGAACTGAGGAGCTGTCGTCTCCGGATGCAGTGTGGACCTGAGGAGCTGTCATCTCCGGATGCAGTGTTAAACTGAGGAGCTGTCATCTCTGGATGCAATGTTGAACTGAGTACCTCTCATCTCCGGCAGTGTTGAACAGAGGACCAGTTGTCTCCGGATACAGTGTTGAACTGTGGAGCTGTTGTCTCCGGATGCAGTGTTGAACTGAGGCGCTTTCATCTCCGGATGCAGTGTTGACCTGAGGAGCTGTCATCTACGGATGCAATGTTGAACTGAGGACCTCT